>NC_085870.1:49036610-49061610 GCF_034702125.1 Engraulis encrasicolus | reverse complement strand
GCCGGAGATGCATCGTTTTCCAAGTAAGGAACTTGTTTGAATGAATCCCTTCCTGACCACTGCTTCTCCTGGAGATGCGCAGTTAATAATAAGTTCCTAGTCCTTGTGTGAATTATGCTCTCTGCATTTGTATCTAATCATTTTAACTTGAAACAGTTGAAACATTTTGAAAAGTTTTGTTTAGCTTACATATAAGGAATGTTCATTAAAATGTGAATTGAAAAAAAAAATCACTGTAACTAGTGTTAAAAAATCGGTATGGTGCTCTTAAAATAATTGTTCAAGAAGACGCTTTTGCACACCTCCGTAGGTGGGCAGGTGCGTAGGATATTATCCCAGTGGGGTTGTCATTCAAGTGTAAAGAAATCCTGCATACTGTCAATTCCACCAACAAACTTTAACACAACATGAAGAAGGTTGGATGACCGAAACAATGTATTAAAGTTTGTTGGTGGAATGGACAGTGTGCAGGATTTATTTGCTCTTAAAATAATGAATTCATAGACAAAACCTTAGCAGGTGAGCTGAAAAAATTTCGGCGCGCGCTGTGCGCGCGCACTTTCTTCCTCTGGGGCTAAGCCCCCCCTGTCTCTCAAACCTAGTGACGGGCCTGCTACTTCGTATTAAAGGGCAAAATTATCATGGTCGTCATAGGGTGCCTGTTATCAATTTTGCGTGGTACTTTGACACCTGGAGCTGTAAGGTCCATTAATTCTCTATCACACATGCCTGTTTTGACATCGTGTTTTCACCTGACATGGCGATAATCCTACAACACACTGATGGCCAAATATATTACATTTGTTTCTGAATAAATATTTATTTGACAACAATTTACGCAACATTTTGTAACAAAGGGCAAATTGGAGGAGGGGGGGGGGTTACTAAGTAGTGATGATCACATCTGTTCAAATATCAACAGCATTGTATATAGCTTCAGAGGGGGGAAAGCCCTGGTTCCGAAAGTAAAAGTAAATCCAATAACTCTGAAACTGTCATAACACCTTCTTTGCAATGACTTAAAGTGTGTATGCATTTTGGACACCTTGTAGAGGAGGTTGGGTAGATGTGAAGAGGTAGCCTACTGTAAATGGCTTGAAAGGTTAAAAATAGGATGTTTCATTCATTCATTCATCGGCTATTAATTCATTCATTAACCGTTTGCGCATGTATTTCTCAACTTTTACATTAGCGACAATTTACTGTGGGTCTGACAGTCTGTGAGGTTTCAGCGTGTCTGACTTCTTACTTAGCCTGGGCAGAATACACCGCCAATCAGATTTATGAAAAAAAGAAAAACCTCAAGATAGATAGAAAGATATAGGCCTACACGTTATAAGATAAATGTTGTAATTAACAGGCTAAATGTAAGATACAAGAGTGATATTTACTCTAGGCCTATTTGATTAAAACAGGCCTACGTAAAAACTATTTTTTAGTCCAGTCTGAAAATACAAAAGGTTCAGCCACAGTGGCGGGGTTGAGCGCACTGTCTTATTAGCGGTGCCGTGCGTATACTAGCACTGTAGATTCATGGTGCATTTACTAGCACATATTGAACGTGATCCATCGATGGCATTGTCCTCAACGTTGAGTGACGTGTTGCCATGCCTGCTGTCTCAACTTGCTTGCTGTCTATATCGACGGTCCTGTGTGACGTTGTCCCTACGTAGCACCTGTTCACCTCGCCGTGCGTCCTCTCTTCGGCGCCGCCCCATGTTGCGCCCGGGTCTGAGCCTGTCGGGACTCGAACCCGGGTCGCCTGCATGGTGAACAGACGCGCGAACCACCACGCCACCGTGACCGAACCTGTTTAGAAATGTTCCATGGAATATTTAACTATGACACCTATCAATTGTGCCGTGCGTCATAGCGTTCCAAATGGCCTGCTGGCTTGGAACGCGTGGAACGCGTTTGAGCGCAAAATAATGCAGCCCGCCACCGCCCACGGGCCCATAATTTAATTCCGCTGCATAACATAGACATACACTTTTCTTAACATAAACTTAATACAAATATGACCCGTGTCAATTGTGCCGCGCGTCATAGCTTTCCAAATGGGGCGCTGGCTTTGGAGCTCTTTTGGAGAGCGTTCCCGCTTGCGCGTTTGAGTGCAAAATAATGCAATCCACCACTGGCGGGCCTATACTTTTCCGTCATTGCATATATCAGTGTTTCCCAACAAGGGGTACATGTACCACTAGGGTTACGCGAGCACACTGCAGGGGGTACTTGATTTTATTTTATTTTTAACAAATATATGGAGCTTAGTTACATTGGGATAAAGAAAGCGATATAGAATATGACTTAGGGGGTACTCATGGCACAACGGAAAGGCTTGGGGGTACACAAGACAAAAAGGTTGGGAAACACTGGCATATATTAACAAACAAGCACTTTGCTACTTCGTATTAAAGGGCAAAATTATCATGGTCGTCATAGGGTGCATGTTATCAATTTTGCGTGGTACTTTGACACCTGGAGCTGTAAGGTCCATTAATTCTCTATCACACATGCCTGTTTAGACATCGCGTTTTCACCTGACATGGCGATAATCCTACAACACACTGATGGCGAAATATATTGCATTTGTTTCTGAATAAATATTTATTTGACAACAATTTACGCAACATTTTGTAACAAAAGGCAACTTGGAGGAGGGGGAGGGGGTTACTAAGTAGTGATGATCACATCTGTTCAGATATCAACAGCATTGTATAGCTCCAGAGGGGGGAAAGCCCTGGTTCCGAAAGTAAAAGTAAATCCAATAACTCTGAAACTGTCATAACACCTTCTTTGCAATGACTTAAAGTGTGTATGCATTTTGGACACCTTGTAGAGGAGGTTGGGTAGATGTGAAGAGGTAGCCTACTGTAAATGGCTTGAAAGGTTAAAAATAGGATGTTTCATTCATTCATTCATCGGCTATTAATTCATTCATTAACCGTTTGCGCATGTATTTCTCAACTTTTACATTAGCGACAATTTACTGTGGGCCTGACAGTCTGTGAGGTTTCAGCGTGTCTGACTTCTTACATTGCCTGGGCAGAATACACCGCCAATCAGATTTATGAAAGAAAGAAAAACCTCAAGATAGATAGAAATATGTAGGCCTACGCGTTATAAGATAAATGTTGTAATTAACAGGCTAAATGTAAGATAAAAGAGTGATATTTATTCTATTTGATTGAAATAGGCCTACAGAAACAAATATTTTTTAGTCCAGTCTGAAAATACAAAAGGTTCAGCCACAGTGGCGGGGTTGAGCGCACTGTCTTATTAGCGGTGCCGTGCGTATACTAGCACTGTAGATTCATGGTGCATTTACTAGCACATATTGAACGTGATCCATCGATGGCATTGTCCTCAACGTTGAGTGACGTGTTGCCCTGCCTGCTGTCTCAACTTGCTTGCTGTCTCGACTTGCTTGCTGTCTATATCGACGGTCCTGTGTGACGTTATCCCTACGTAGCACCCGTTCACCTCGCCGTGCGTCCTCTCTTCGGCACTGCCCCATGTTGCGCCCGGGTCTGAGCCTGTCGGGACTCGAACCCGGGTCGCCTGCATGGTGAACAGACGCGCTAACCACTACGCCACCGTGACCGAACCTGATTGGATTTGTTCCATGGAATATTTAACTATGACACCTATCATTTGTGCCGTGCGTCATAGCGTTCCAAATGGCCTGCTGGCTTGGAACGCGTGGAACGCGTTTGAGCGCAAAATAATGCAGCCCGCCACCGCCCACGGGCCCATAATTTAATTCCGCTGCATAACATAGACATACACTTTTCTTAACATGAACTTAATACAGATATGACCCGTGTCAATTGTGCCGTGCGTCATAGCTTTCCAAATGGGGCGCTGGCTTTGGAGCACTTTTGGAGAGCGTTCCCGCTTGCGCGTTTGAGTGCAAAATAATGCAATCCACCACTGGCGGGCCTATACTTTGTCGTCATTGCATATATCAGTGTTTCCCAACAAGGGGTACATGTACCACTAGGGGTACGCGAGCACACTGCAGGGGGTACTTGATTTTATTTTATTTTTTAACAAATATATGGAGCTTAGTTACATTGGGATAAAGAAAGCGATATAGAATATGACTTAGGGGGTACTCATGGCACAACGGAAAGGCTTGGGGGTACACAAGACAAAAAGGTTGGGAAACACTGGCATATATTAACAAACAAGCACTTTGCTACTTCGTATTAAAGGGCAAAATTATCATGGTCGTCATAGGGTGCATGTTATCAATTTTGCGTGGTACTTTGACACCTGGAGCTGTAAGGTCCATTAATTCTCTATCACACATGCCTGTTTTGACATCGTGTTTTCACCTGACATGGCGATAATCCTACAACACACTGATGGCGAAATATATTGCATTTGTTTCTGAATAAATATTTATTTGACAACAATTTACGCAACATTTTGTAACAAAAGGCAACTTGGAGGAGGGGGAGGGGGTTACTAAGTAGTGATGATCACATCTGTTCAGATATCAACAGCATTGTATAGCTCCAGAGGGGGGAAAGCCCTGGTTCCGAAAGTAAAAGTAAATCCAATAACTCTGAAACTGTCATAACACCTTCTTTGCAATGACTTAAAGTGTGTATGCATTTTGGACACCTTGTAGAGGAGGTTGGGTAGATGTGAAGAGGTAGCCTACTGTAAATGGCTTGAAAGGTTAAAAAATAGGATGTTTCATTCATTCATTCATCGGCTATTAATTCATTCATTAACCGTTTGCGCATGTAGTTCTCAACTTTTACATTAGCGACAATTTACTGTGGGCCTGACAGTCTGTGAGGTTTCAGCGTGTCTGACTTCTTACATTGCCTGGGCAGAAAACATCGCCAATCAGATTTATGAAAGAAAGAAAAACCTCAAGATAGATAGAAATATGTAGGCCTACGCGTTATAAGATAAATGTTGTAATTAACAGGCTAAATGTAAGACAAAAGAGTGATATTTATTCTATTTGATTGAAATAGGCCTACAGAAACAAATATTTTTTAGTCCAGTCTGAAAATACAAAAGGTTCAGCCACAGTGGCGGGGCTGAGCGCACTGTCTTATTAGCGGTGCCGTGCGTATACTAGCACTGTAGATTCATGGTGCATTTACTAGCACATATTGAACGTGATCCATCGATGGCATTGTCCTCAACGTTGAGTGACGTGTTGCCATGCCTGCTGTCTCAACTTGCTTGCTGTCTCAACTTGCTTGCTGTCTATATCGACGGTCCTGTGTGACGTTGTCCCTACGTAGCACCTGTTCACCTCGCCGTGCGTCCTCTCTTCGGCGCCGCCCCATGTTGCGCCCGGGTCTGAGCCTGTCGGGACTCGAACCCGGGTCGCCTGCATGGTGAACAGACGCGCTAACCACTACGCCACCGTGACCGAACCTGATTGGAAATGTTCCATGGAATATTTAACTATGACACCTATCAATTGTGCCGTGCGTCATAGCGTTCCAAATGCCCTGCTGGCTTGGAACGCGTGGAACGCGTTTGAGCGCAAAATAATACAGCCCGCCACCGCGCCAAGATTCAAGATTCAAGATTCAAGATTTTTTATTTGTCACATGCTTCCTTGTGCAAGCACAATTGGCAGTGAAATGGGGATTGCAACTGCTCTGTGCTGTGTTGGATGGTAAAAAATAAAAATAATAAAATAAAATAAATTAAAATAAAAAAATAATTAAAAATATAGTTATTGTCTTAATTCAAAA
The DNA here is from genome assembly GCF_034702125.1 of Engraulis encrasicolus. Classification (NCBI taxonomy): domain Eukaryota; kingdom Metazoa; phylum Chordata; class Actinopteri; order Clupeiformes; family Engraulidae; genus Engraulis; species Engraulis encrasicolus. The sequence continues at coordinate 49,055,875 of NC_085870.1, read as the reverse complement.
AGCGGATGGCTTGAGGAAAAAAACTCTTACGCAGTCTCTCTGTTCTACATCTTATGGAACGTAGTCGTTTCCCTGAGGGCAGCCTTTCAAACATGGAGTGACTAGGATGGAATGTGTCTTTCATAATCCTTTGTGCTCGTGTCTTTGTCCTTCTTGCATATACATCTTGCAGCCCTGGAAGGATGGCGCCAGTGATTTTTTCTGCAGCATGCACTACTCGGTGCAGGGCTATCTTGTCCTGAGCTGTGCAGTTGCCATACCATGTTGTAATGCTTCCTGTAATTACTGACTCAATTGTGGCAGAATAGAAGGACTTCTGCATGTCTGATGGAATTCTGAACTTCCTTAGCCTCCTGAGGTGGTACAGACGCTGCCTGGCCTTTTTCACTACGGTGGTGATGTGAGGTGACCAAGACAGATCTTCAGAAATGTTGACGCCTAGATACTTGAAACAGCTCACTCTTTCCACAGGGGTACCAGAGATTTCCAGTTGAGCATAGTTCTTCTGATCTTTTCCACCACGGGCCCATAATTTAATTCCGCTGCATAACATAGACATACACTTTTCTTAACATAAACTTAATACGAATATGACCCGTATCAATTGTGCCGCGCGTCATAGCTTTCCAAATGGGGCGCTGGCTTTGGAGCGCTTTTGGAGAGCGTTACCGCTTGCGCGTTTGAGTGCAAAATAATGCAATCCACCACTGGCGGGCCTATACTTTGCCGTCATTGCATATATTAACAAACAAGCACTTTGCTACTTCGTATTAAAGGGCAAAATTATCATGGTCGTCATAGGGTGCCTGTTATCAATTTTGCGTGGTACTTTGACACCTGGAGCTGTAAGGTCCATTAATTCTCTATCACACATGCCTGTTTAGACATCGCGTTTTCACCTGACATGGCGATAATCCTACAACACACTGATGGCTTAATATGTTACATTTGTTTCTGAATAAATATTTATTTGACAACAATTTACGCAAAATTTTGTAACAAAAGGCAAATTGGAGGAGGGGGAGGGGTTTACTAAGTAGTGATGATCACATCTGTTCAAATGTCAACAGCATTGTATAGCTTCAGAGGGGGGAAAGCCCTGGTTCCGAAAGTAAAAGTAAATCCAATAACTCTGAAACTGTCATAACACCTTCTTTGCAATGACTTAAAGTGTGTATGCATTTTGGACACATTGGAGAGGAGGTTGGGTAGATGTGAAGAGGTAGTCTACTGTAAATGGCTTGAAAGGTTAAAAATAGGATGTTTCATTCATTAATTCATTCATCGGCTATTAATTCATTCATTAACCGTTTGCGCATGTATTTCTCAACTTTTACATTAGCGACAATTTACTGTGGGCCTGACAGTCTGTGAGGTTTCAAATAATGCAGCCCGCCACCGCGCCACCACGGGCCCATAATTTAATTCCGCTGCATAACATAGACATACACTTTTCTTAACATAAACTTAATACAAATGTGACCCGTATCAATTGTGCCGCGCGTCATAGCTTTCCAAATGGGGCGCTGGCTTTGGAGCGCTTTTGGAGAGCGTTACCGCTTGCGCGTTTGAGTGCAAAATAATGCAATCCACCACTGGCGGGCCTATACTTTGCCGTCATTGCATATATTAACAAACAAGCACTTTGCTACTTCGTATTAAAGGGCAATTTGTGTGAAAATACCTAGCTAACCGGGCTAGAAAGCAACATTGCCTAATAATGACAGCAGTGCTTATGTAGTGAAAGTAATCGCGCATTTTCAAATGTGTCTCGCGACGAGACCTCGGACCTCGCAGAAGTCGCAGATGCATGAATACAATGTTAGTTCGTGGCCACTCCCACGCGACTTTTGACGAGCGCAGTTGCAGACAGAAGTCTAACCTTAACGCGAAACCCGGACAATAAGCGCTGTACGGCAGCCTCTAGAGCTCGTGTGTGAATGTCTATGTACCACCGGCCACTTAATTAGGAACACTCCTCGTGTTGGGTTGGACCCCCTTTTGCCTTCAGAACTGCCTTAACCCTCTATTGCATGGCGTTGCCATATGGTAACAAATTCATTTTTGGGTTTTTTTTAAATAGAGCATAACAAATATCCACCACCTTTCCCATTGTGAGTGAATTTTGAAATATTTATCAGTTTGAAGACATCTTTACATACCTTATTAGGAAATCCTGTTTCCCCACCCCTTTCATGTGGATGCGCCACACTATGAAGGTCACGTCATAGTGGGAATCTTTACATAGATAGTTTCAAACTTCAAGACATATTTTCATCATAATAAAATTCAACATCAATCTAGGATGAGTAAACTTTCATTTTTCATAATTTAATCCAAATATAAAGTTATACTTTCTCTGTAGAAGGCAAAAATTAATTTGTTGCCATATCCTCCTGACTACCAGCAGTTCATTTTTGTCCTCTCTAGAGGACATTTGTAAACTGCAATATCTCCCACCCCATACACACTACTGTGCTAACTCCCAATGGTCTTTAAAGAGGACATTCAGAGCTTTCCAATGATACCATGTGTGTAGGGGAGGGGTTTTGGGAACTTTCTATTTCTTTGCAAGGAAAATGGTGTCCATTAAAAATAGGCCGCTTTTGGTTAAAGGGAAAGTAAATGCATAATACTTTAAAGTGGGCAATTATTGTCTTAAAACATCATCTTTATATGTTATTTCAATCTCTTCAGAGTACAATTAAACCATTTCTAAATTAATGTAACATTATTTAATTCCCATATTTAGGCGTTAAAGAAATGTCCTCTAAAATGGACATTGGTAGTGACATCTTCCATTTTGTTAGTATTTTTCCAGTCAGAAAGTCAGTATCAGAATCAGAAGGAGAGACACTTTACAGCACATTATTGATAAATAATCCTAGATGTGATGTTTGAGGAAGATGCTGAAGATTCAGAGACCTCTTAGGATTAATTTCAAGCAGGAAAAGTAGAATCAGAACAAGCAGAACGTTTCCTATTGATGCATTTGTCGCCCCATGTGGAGCATGACTCTGATGTGTGTCTGAACTTTGCAGGACAATATTTCAACCAAAAATTAAATTAAGACTAAATTAATCCTATAGACATGAACACATGTTTGTTCCAGAGATAATAACCCATATTTCACACATCAGAACTATAAAATTAGTCAACTCTGGTGAAAGTTCTCAGTTGAGGGACCACATGTCATTCAAGCTTCAACTGCAAGTCCAGTTGCTTAAAACAAAATTGCTTTGACTTGAGATGACCTGCATGAATGATAATGGTCACAGACATATCCAGTTTCCACCTCAAACCAATAAAACACTCATTGTTAACTCATAAATGCTCAAATTTACTAATAATTAAACTGATTGTTATGCTTTTTCATCCAGATTGATTGATAGCAATTAAGGTACATTTTCAATGTACGGCCTTCCAATGTCCACTGTAGTGGACACATTAAATCTTTAAAATAAAAAATAAAAATTCGAAAAAAATGTTGTCAATCTCATTTTTTGCCTTCAAACAATTGGGGGAGTAAAAAAAAAACAAAGATTTTAAAACTTTTTTTCCCCTGGTAGTCAGGAGGATAAGGCAACAACATGCGTACAGTGACACTCCTTCTATACATGCATCCCAATGGGCTCCCATTGGGTTACATAGGGCAGGGCTCCCATTGAGTTACATAGTGTTCTATTTGCACTTATTATGTGATTATAACTTGAAAACACGAACTTTCTTAACATGATGCTATTTGTATACCTCAATTCACAAGTTATATGATATAATATTAACAAATAAATTAATTTCCACATGCATACAGTGACACTCCTTCTATACATTCCAATGGGCTCCCATTGAGTTACATAGGGCAGGACTCTCATTGAGTTATTCCTGGTAAAATATGAATAAAACTAAATGTATTTTACTTCAAATAAACTATATTGCACATTGTAACATTATAATGTTACAATTGTTTACAATTTCCTTCAATAAGATCATGTTTTTGCAAGAAAATTGATTTCAGCATGTTCATCGAACCCGCGTTGTTGCCATATGGCAACAAATAACCAACTACCACCCCCCCCCCCCCCCCCCGAAAAAAGATTTTTCTATTTCAATTTTTTTTTTATTATTATTTTACCACTTTCAAGTCTAAAAAACACATTTAAAAAATATATGATGTTTAAAAGGTTGTTCATGCAACAATACTCAGGTAGGCTGTGGCTTTCCAACAAAGATTACATTACTGTACATTACATAGCATTTAGCAACATTTAGCCTTGACTTCCAAGGACAAAATTTAAGCAAGAACAGGGTAAGGCGCAGTGCCCAGATGAAAAGCACACTTAGTGTACTTTTGATGACTATACATAGAACAAAATGAACTTTTTCAGCTATTTAAATTGCGTTTCACTGTACTATTAATGCACTGGAGCACTATTAAAACAGTACTTCAGCACACTTGCAGCACCGAGTATGCTAAATTGGCACCGCTTTTGGACAGCTTGAAGTGCATGATAAGCCTACTTTTGACAAGTGAAAGATGACAGGGTGTCAGTGGAGTGTCCTCATTGTAAAAAAAAATGGGGGGGGGGCCGCACACACACACACGTGTAATAAAAATAAATAAGAAAAATGAACATCTGCCGTAGGCAAATTTGTGTGATGGTGTTTCTTTTCCTTTTATTGTGGTACAGAAAACGCAGATCAGATGATTTGTCTATTAATATACCTTTACATTACATTGCATTTGGCAGACGCTTTATAACCAAAGCGGCTTTCAAAGAAGACATAATCATAGCCAACATCACATCATAGCAAATACAAAGAGCACAGGAAATATACAGAACAAGTGCAGATGCAAGGAGGGGTTAATATCATAGCAAATAATACAGCTTGGGGGATGACGTAGTGTAAAATAAAAAATAAATAAGAAAAATGAGCATCTGCATGACGCCAACACATTCACGCTTTGTACTCACTCACGCACACTCACACACAAACACACACTTTGTAATCTCTCTCTCGCTCACACACACACACGCTTTGTAATCACACACACACGCTTTGTAATCGCACGTACGTGCGTGCGCACGTGTATACACACACACTTTTTTTTATAAACCCAACCACCACCCCCCCTTATGGGGGACCAATAATTTCTTACTTTTTCTTCCATTTCTTTTCATTACCTTAATTTTTCCATCTTTTAACAAAAGCAAAATGTAACGTACAATAATAGACAATAAAAGGATACAGGAAAAAAAGGATAAAGACATATTTACCCCAAACACACACACACACACACTTTGTAATCACACACGGCCGCACACTTTGTAATCACACACACACGCTTTGTAATCACACACACACACACACACACACACGCTTTGTAATCACGCACGGATTAAAAGGAAGAGAGATGACTACATATTTTGCACATCAGGGCACGACATGTGGAACCTGTAGGGCCTGAGCAGCTAAGAATAGGCAAGGGTAAAGAGTTGATGGAGGTAGTGTCTCTGATGTCAACAGTTCTATCTCTTGGGCGCGAACATATCGAAGGCGGCTTCACCAATTTTCTTTGGTGGAAGGGTAGGAATCCTTAGCAGCGTGCACCTTTACTGCAAATTGTTAACACCTCTATGCTTACAGGCATTTTTCCAAGCTCATTCAAAACAGCCATGGTAAAGCCACTCCTAAAAAAGACAAATTTAGATCAGAATTCTTTAAACAACTACCGACCTATATCAAACCTCCCCTTTATAAGCAAGGTACTAGAAAAAGTTGTATTTAAACAGCTTAATCAACATCTGGCTGGGAATGATATCTTGGAAAAATTCCAATCAGGCTTTAGAGCCAACCATAGCACCGAAACAGCACTAACCAAAATAATAAGTGATCTTAGGCTCAACACTGCCGCAAACAAAGTTTCAGCACTTATCCTCCTCGACCTCAGTGCCGCCTTTGACACGATAGACCACAACATACTAATTGACCGCCTTGAATCTTGGGTAGGCTTGTCCGGTCACGTCTTAGAGTGGTTCAAAACATATATTACAGGAAGACAGTTTTTTGTCACCATCGGAGAATACGTCTCCAACAAGTATGATGTGCCTTTTGGAGTCGCTCAGGGTAGTTGCTTGGGCCCTCTCCTCTTCTCTCTCTATATGTTGCCCCTGGGCTCCATCATCAGAGAGCACAATGTTGATTTTCATAGCTATGCCGATGACACTCAACTATATATCTCTGTCGAGCCTAGCCAAACCACTGCCATTCATGCCTTGACTAAATGCATGTCTGCCATTACAGATTGGATGAACAGTAACTTCCTAAAATTAAATGAAGATAAAACTGAAGTGTTGCTCATTGGGCCTAAGAAAAAACGTGCAAAACTCCACTCAAGCCTAGGTGACCTAAGCATACACATTAAAGATAAGGTTACTAGCCTAGGTGTGGTCATAGACTCGGATTTGAGCTTTGAGCCTCACATCAACAAGATAACAAAATCTGCTTTTTTCCATCTTAGAAATGTCAACAAAGTGCGCGGCTTGGCCCCCCGACAAGACGCTGAGAAACTTATTCATGCCTTTGTCACCAGTAGGATAGACTACTGCAATGCTCTTTTCTCTGGTCTCCCAAAAAAATTAATTGACAAATTGCAACTCATTCAAAATTCTGCGGCAAGAATCCTAACAAGAACCAGAATGAGAGAGCACATCTCTCCTGTCTTGGCAGACCTGCACTGGTTACCTGTCTCATACAGAATCGACTTTAAGATTCTGCTCACAGTATTTAAAGCATTAAATGGACTTGCCCCTAGCTATATCTCAGACATGCTCTCTTTTTATGCCCCTGCTCGAGCTCTCAGGTCCACTGATGCCAAGCTGCTAAGGACCCCCACCCCCCCGCAGAAGAAGATCGGCGACGCCGCGTTTGCCTGCTATGCGCCCAAGAGATGGAACACCCTCCCCATCGAGATCCGATCAGCCACCTCCGTCGACTCCTTTAAGAAGCAGCTGAAGACCCACCTCTTCATCCTTGCCAACTCCTAGCTGCCAAGACGTCATAGTGTCCCAGCCGCCGCAGCGCCCTTACTACTCGCAATCCAGCCCTGGCAGGGGGCTCCCCTAGGTGGCCGCTGGTCTCTGCCTGAGGTTTCTTCCTGACTACAGGGGGTCTTTTTTCTCAGACCTCAATGAGCTTTTTTTCCCCCTCACAAACTATGAATCAAGCGAAAGGGAGTTTTTCCTCACCCCTGATGCCACCAGGGGCCGCACCTGAGCGCCCAATCTCTGTGTGACTATCTATGACTTATGATAGGCCCAGCCACTATGGACCGTACACATCTAAGAATCCTGGTCCTAACCTACGTTGACCTTATGACTCTACATTCTCTGTCTATCTCTTCTTCCTCTGCCTTCCTGCTTTTTCTGCCTCTCCTCTATACCTCTCCTTTTAAATCTATCTCTCCTCTCCTTTTAAATCTATCTCTAACAATGTTTTTTCCCATTTGTTAAGCACTTTGAGTTACATGCCTTGTATGACACAGTGCTATACAAATACAATTATTATTATTATTATTATTATTATCAGCGGATCTGAGAGCTCGGGCAGGGGCATAAAAAGAGAGCATATCAGAGATGTAACAGGGAGGAAGACTATTTAATGCTTTGAACACCATCAGCAGTATCTTAAGTCAATTCTATAGGATACCAAATACAGACACACACACACAAACTCAAAAATCAAAAATCAAAAAATAAAAACCAAATTTTTTTGGTAGACCCCCTACTGTTTTTTTGTTTTTGCGGGCAAACAGACTGACAGACGCACGGACGCATAGACATGGGCCCGGGCCAGACGTAGGCACGGACTGACGCACAGACAGACGGACGGACGAAAGGACAGACAGACGCAGGCATGCACACACGGACGTGGGCATGCTAACACGGACGCACAGCTGGCCGGCCGGAGGCACGGACAGATGGAAGCACAGACGGACGCACGTCCGGCCAGACGTAGACACGGACGCACAGACGGACTGACGCACGGACGGACGGACAGACGCACGGATGGACGGACGCACGCACGCACAGCCGGCCAGACGGAGGCACGGACGTGGGCACAGACGGATGCACCTCCGGCCAAACGTAGGAACGGACGCACAGACGGAAGCACGTCCGGCCAAACGTAGGCACGGACGCACAGACGGACGCACGGCCGGCCAGACGGTGGCACGGACGTGGGCACAGACGGACGCACGGCCAGCCAGACGTAGGCACGGACGCACAGACCGACTGACACACGGACGGACACACAGCCGGCCAGACGGAGGCACGGACGTGGGCACAGACGGACGCACGGCCGGCCAGACGTAGGCACGGATGCAGAGACGGACGCACGCACAGCCGGCTGGACAGAGACACGGACGCACGCAGGCACGAACGAACGGACAGACGCACGGACGGGCGAAGGCACAAGGAGGGAAGAACAGAAACCATATTATAGCTACATGTGAACAGCTGAGAAATACATGCAGTGCATTGCGCATTCTATAAAAGACCAAAACAATGCAACACTATTACATCTATTATATCTGAATTGAAAGTAGTTTACAAACAATGCGAGACTATGAGCATGTTTTTTATGCATAATTTGTACATATTTTTCTTACCCAGTGGTTCATGAAGTTCCTCTTGAACGTAGCAGGACGAAGGATCTGACAGGGTTCATTCCAGCTCCAGTGTAGAACATCTAAAACAAAGTGTTCAGAGTGGAGTATCAGCTTTAATGTAAACACAAGTGAGGAAGCAGTCTGTTGGACTGGGATAACTATATTAAATATAATGATTCAGTTTACTATATAAAATTCTTCATGGCCTGGCCCCTCCTCCTCTACAGATATTTATTACAGAAAGTATAAATAGGGCTACCAGAGCCAGTTCCAGGGGCGATTGCTCTGTTCCATTTAGAAAGAGCGCTTTTAGTCAGGTTGTTTTCTCTTACAGAGTCTCTCACACCTGGAACACAATTCCCAGTATAATTACAGAACTGCCAACAGTAAACTTATTCAGTAAACAGTTAAAATTGTGGTTACTGGATTGTCAATGCTGTCAACATAATTTCACATAGCTCGGCTACTAGTACTGGCAGCTGTTCTTTAACTCATTTGTGTATTGTATCTTGTAATTGTATTTTGTATTATTTATTTTTAAAATGTGTGAAATATCTTTGACAACTGAAATATCTTTTACAACTGTGTACTATAACTGTATTTTTAGTTTTCTTTTAACCTTGTTTTTTTAAGGAACATCAAACCTGTCAAGGGACAAAAGATGCTAAATACACAAGATTATAGCCATGAGGCTAATTTCCATTTTTGTTTAAATGCTGGTAATATGCCATTCCTTTTTAAATAAATAAACTTGTAAACTTGAAGCGAGGATACTGTTGCGGTCTGGATATTTAGGTGAGAGCAGATTTGCACACTGAAAGACAGTAAGGTCAAGAACAAGGAGTTTTTTTCTGAGAGCAGAGTAGTAAGCGTTTCAGGGTTCTGCCTCCATTAGCGCGTTCAGGCCGACTGAGAACCGCGCTGGATCCCGTTCCCGCACCGTAATCGCGAACCAGCCGTCGTGTTCCCGCCACAGATATTAGCGTTCGCGAACCGGAAAGTGCGAACCGCAAAATACTAGGTTTTTCTCCGTGAACCGTGACATCAGTGTGGGCGTCAGCAGGTTCATCCGGGTAACATAGTCACGTGCGAAAATTGTTCAGAGCCCGGTATGAAAATGGGAGGTTCACAGATAAGCACTTTAGTGCCGAACGTAACTGGTGCAGGCACCGGCACAACCTCCGTTCTGGTCGCCCTGAAAGCCCAACATCAGTGTGCCAGTGAGCAAAGGCAGCACTGATGAATACAGAACCCTGAAACAACTGCTCTACTCTACTCTCGGAAAAAAGAACTCCTTGTGCTTACCTTGTTTTAGATTTCAAGGGTGAGAGCAGGTTGGTACACTGCTACCGAAATACAGCTAAATGACAGTACATGTACCTTCAGACAAGAATTTCCTTTACTGTATGCTTATGTACAGGGATGGAGCACAAAATTCCGCATGCTACACCAGCTCTAATAGACCCCTTTAAACATTATTAACAGGTTTGTGTAAAACAAATATCTGACTCCCTGTGGGCCCCCGTTATACAGTGAGACTAATAAGTATTTGATCCCTTTCTGGTGTTGTTGGTTTGACATGATCAGAGAATTTTAATCGTAGATGAATCGTATTCTAACACAGAGAGACAGAATATCAAAAAGAAAATCTGGAAAATAACTTCACACAATACATTTGAATTAATTTGTCGTCTTTGTATTTCATTGAGGTAATAAGTATTTGACCCCTCTAGCCAAAGTACTTGTTGGCAAACCCCTTGTTCTCTTGGGCAGAAGTCAGTCATTGTATGTATTGGGGGGGGTTACTCTAGCTCACCCTCTGTCCACTGGATCCTTGAGCGCCTGGGAATCCACCGTTTCCCCTCTCCCCTGGCTCTCCTTCGAACAAACAAACAAACACACACACACACACACACACACACACACACACACACACACACACACACACACACACACACACACACACACACACACACACACACACACACACACACACAGGACCAACTCAAGACAATAAGACTGACAAAAACAAAATGGCTGCATCCAGTTGTCACTGGCCCCATTTGTGATGCTACACAAATCCCATGTGCACTGCGCAATCACAATGCATTCAATGTATTCAAAATTTCTTACCAGAATGCATTGTAATTTTACAGCACACATGTGCGTTGCACAGATTTGCGCAGCATGCGCCATACACCATCACGAACGTGCCGATGGACAAACAAAAATGGCCATCCTTACCTGTTGTCCTGCGGGTCCCTCTTCTCCTTCGACCCCTTTGGCTCCCTGTGCGCCTTTAGGCCCTCGATCACCCTGGGGGCGATATGGGGATTAATTGGACAAAATAAAAATCTCCAAAGTTAGTTAAAAAGAAAATCTTGTCACAGAGACTTCAAAATATTGCTAACAATTGCCTATTGGGCCTTCTTGCCGCTACACATGGGCAATTTAAAAGGTCCTCAGTAGACATGCCATTCAAATAAAGACATTTTTTGGAGTGCCTTGGTGAAGAAAAGTTTCTCAGCTCATTTTGTCATGCCCTGCTCTTCGGTTCAAAGGGAATATTGTCCAAACACACAGATATTGAGGATTTTGATGGGAAGGAAAACTCAGGAGATAACATGATCATTATTATGTAAAAGTCAGGGCATTCAAGTTTTACAGATGGGCCTCGCTCTATGTTTATTCCAGGTCAACATCATGTATGCGGGTGTGTATATACTGTACATGTGTGAGTAATGTGTGACAAGCAGGGACTGATGAATTACACTGTAGTATGTGTGTGTACGAATGTGTGTATACTGACTGCAGGGCCTGGTGATTCACCTGGCTCCTGTGGTCCAGTGTTGCCTACACTCCCGACGAAGCCCTGAAGTCCCTGTTACAGAGAAAGAAAGAAAGAAAAGAAAGAAAGCACACACACACACAATACATGAACAGTGTCGCAGCAGATGGCATCACACAAGGACTGACAATGGCATGAAACACTAAATGGCATCGAGAAGTACTAGAATGGTATTGAGGGAAAAAAATAGATGGCAAATTCACTAGAAGGTGAAAATCCACATGGTTTAGGTTTTTTTTCCATTAGTGACAAGTCAGACTTCCACAGGAAGATGTTGTACAGTATATTCAAACAAATGTATGCAATAAATCCACAGCACCAAGGCTTAATTTCATATAAGGTCTGATTAAGGGCCATCAAAATAATAAAATATTGATGAAAGCCCTGGTGTTGCAGACTTTACTGCTTGTTTTGGGTGTTTGCATTAGTCAAGCATTCAGGCTGGTTTTATGTGGATGTATGATTTTCACATTTTTCTGGCCTTGATTATATGCAGATATTTTTAAAAGCGAATACTTATTTTATCTCTTTACATATAAACACAGCATGTCGATCAAATGAAACACCCTACTGACAGGTGTACCTTAGAAATCTCCACTTAAACTCTAAAAATCTAGTTTAGGAAATTGAAGCTCTGTTCACGTGCAAAAAAGACGAATGTATTCCAAAAATATAAATATTACGTGTAAACTGGGTCTTGCAGCATGTTGTGTACCCACCCTCTCTCCTGTCCATCCAGGAGATCATGGCTGTCCCACCTCTCTTCTGAGGTCTGGTGTACATGCGTACGCTGCTGCAGCCAACCCTGTCTGTGGGTCTGTGAGGTCCTGGTTGTCCCACCTCCCCTCTGAGGCCAGATGTGGCACTGCCCCCATTCCCCTCCCGACACTCAGGAATCCCTCAGCCGGTTTCCATGTCCATGAAACTACCCTAACCAGCCTTCCCAGACGACCGAAGCACCCTTCGTTCAACAGTTCTTGGACTGCTGCCACTGTTGGCAGTGGAGCCCGGAGCCGGCCCACGCGCCGCCCCAGACTGCAACCGGGTGCCTTGCCCCCCGCTGAGCCCGGACGAGCACTGCAGTGAATGTCCTCCTCCGCACAGCGAGACCACTTCCCACCTGCGCAGCAAGGCATTTCACTGACCTGGTTGTCCACCCACCCCAAGGTAGCCGAAGGAACCGTGGACCGGACCGCACCTCCAGCCAGGCATCAGGACAGGCCCTGCGCATGACAATGCCTCCGCCGCCCAGAACCACTAACTTAAGCCAAGCCTCTACTACTCTTCTCTACTCTACTCTACTCTACTCTACTCTACTCTACTGACTGACATTGGTGATCCAGGTTCTCTGAACATTGCAGACATCATCAGGCTAGTCCCGAAGACCTGAACTGAAAGCACAACGGTGCACAGTTCCATCAGTGGTCAACAAAGCCAGTAAAAGACCCTGCGTTACAAGCAAGAGACAGTGTCACTAGGATGCAGAGGAAAACATTCACTGCAGTACTCATACTCGAAGTCGACTGAAGGCACAACACCCAATTGCAGTCAGGGACAACGCACAGTCCAAGTCACGAACTCCCCCACCCACAGTAGCAGCAGTCCAAGATCTATTGGACGAAAGGCACTTCAGCAGTCCAAGACGGCTGATCGGGACAGTTTCTAGACATGGAGAGCAGCTAAAAGGATCCTAAATGTCAGGAGAGGATATGAAGGGGGAGGCAGAACCTTCTGAACCTTTTTTCCAGGTTTTTTTTTCTTTCTTTTTTTAAGTGGGAGGCAGAAGATTTTTTTGGCCTGTTTTTTTCCTTGAGCTTGTTTTTCCCCCTCTTTTCTTCAAGCTTTATCCTACAGGCCCCCAGGTGAAGTGTCTTCTCTCTGTTGGGTTGTGGTGTGAGTGGAGTCTTTGAGTCTTGGTCACTGGCAGCAGAAGGCTGTTCACTGGTCAGCGACGTGATACACTCTTTAGACGGTGGTCCACTGCGATGATGCAGCGGTGATGCATTGGCAGTCGGCGGTTTCCAATGGTGCATCGGTTTTCCACTCTGGCGGTTATTCACTGTAGAAGTTGTTCCACTGTCAAGTGTATGTAAGCACTGGGTTTCCACACTGAAGGACTGTACGCGGACACAGGATTCCCCTCGTCTTGTCTTTTTCCTTGACGTCAGTGGTGTTGATGTTTTGAAGTAGTGGTAGTAGTAACAGATGGAGGAATTGTAGAACAGTAGACCAGAATAGGTGTAAAACCTTTAAAGATATAAACACAAAATAAAAGAATGAAATAAACCACACACACACACAGTAGGCATATGTCACGACATCACCTACAATCCTTTCCGACACTTTCCGCACGACTGCGGGTAGCCTACACCAAGTAAAAACTCCCGAGCCACGTTGCATGGGGCTTAATGGTCAATAAGCCCCACCAGGGGGTGTTCACTCACAGAACAAGCTACTAGCCACAACTGGCTAACCCTAACCACGGGACAGTGCAAAATGAATGGGTGTGAATGGAGTTTTCTACCATTATAATTTTTGTGATTTTTTATAATTTTTTGTCCTGAAATATTAATATTAAGTTCGAAGCTAGAAATAATAAGACCCCATTTGAGTAGCGTTTCGATTACTTTGCGCCACTAGATTATTATATACTGGGTCACAAAGCTCAATTTTTATGGAGCCAAACCCATAAACATTAGCACGATGCTAGCGAGTACAGGTTGAAATCTTCTAACCTGCTGTAAAACTACACACCTGAACGATTTGTCAATACAGCCTATTGTTAAACAACAGTCACAGTGCTTACCAGGAATGTTTTGTTGATAATATTTGTGACTGGAAATGGCAGTAGCAATGTATTTAGCATGGGTTCCCCTTTCCATTCCATAAGCTTACATTTTCCCACATGAAGGACTGGCCTACGCTCGTTACTGCAGTATGCATGCAAAGCTAACTGGCTACAATGGGAACCAATGAGACAGCCCTGTGTTCTAATTTCTCTGGCCCCACGTCACTACAAGACAAGTCCGACAGGTGGACAAAGATGTGTCCGCCTATGCATTGCCGTCTTGTGGACACAGGAGGGAATTCCAATTTTAAGACAGCATTTCAGACGGACCGACAGACCGCCTTATAGAGATAATAGGACACATCTGAAAACATGAGGTCAACCAGGTGAAATTAATGAATGGTTATATGGATATAGGCCTATCCTCTCGTTTCCGCACTGCTGGCACACAACCTTTTGACTACACAACTCGTACAGAGAACGTAAGCTCCAGGCTACCCTGCAGTGCAAACAAAGCAATTTGAAACCATTTGAAACAAAATGCCACCTGTGCCGGGACTCACTAGTTTCACACCGTGTCGGCCTGGATGGGCGGGATTTGGGTTGTGTATAGCCTACTCGTGCACTAGAGCTGAGGTCAGTGGTAACATGCAAGAGGGTGGTTTATATTAGTTTAATATATTTGGTCCACATAGGCCTACAAAAACATTACTTTAAATCTCAAACACCATGGTTCTAATATGCCTCGTTTTCAATAACTGGACTAGGCTACCAGTAGGCCTAAAGCAATGACACACTGCTAACTGTTAGACCTAAATAAAATTGCATCGATAAAGTGACATGGAGTAGGCTATTATGGCATAGGCGTAATAGGCTATGTTGATAACGAGGTTCTTTCTTATTAGGCCAAATTATTTTGTCCACCTACAAAAAAATACATGTAGGTTCATTCCCAAACATAATGCTTCCAATAGCCAATGGCTCGATTGCAATAACGGGGCCTTCTGGACTTCTAGTCAAAATTTTGACTATCGAGTTGCTTTGGGTAGGCCGTTATGTAATATGCTGATAGCCTAGGCTACATTGCATTTGACCAAATAATAGCCTATAGATGTCAAGTTGACGGTTTTGCTTGGATTTTTGTTCAGTTTTGTTTGATTTAGGTTCAACCTTTGTGAATTATGTGTTAATAAAATGAGCATACACATTTAATATCCAAATTAATTTATTTGACCATAAGCAATCTATTGCGCCTTAAACCCAATTGCCAAACCTACAAACCTTGGCTGCAACAAACGGTAGATCATTACAACTCTACACAAAAATAGCCTAATTAGTAGGCATCACGCCAACGTGTGCCCGGCCATTAAACATACAACCTTATAAAGAATGGGAAACAAAGGAAGAAAACTGTCCAACACTACCACACAATAGGCCTACACTGTTGTGAGACAAATGCGGTTTAAATGACACTTTACGTCTCGCCATAAATGAACAAAAAGTTATACCACGAAGTAAAATAAAACCACAAGTGCTTACCAGCTCCCCCTGACAGCTTCCCAGCGTCACGCGTCAGTAGTATTTCCAAATTATCTAAGTCAAGCACGACAAGCTTGTGTCTTTCCAAAACCACAGCCAAAACCTTATTTCTTCTTCTTCTTCATTCAGGTTTATCGGCGGTTGGCTTCCGCCATGGAGCATTACCGCCACCAACTGGAGCAGTTATGTAAACTCTCTGCTTAGTTATGGAGCCTTGGCGTATTTAGGTCGGAGGTACGGAGCGTTGATGGGGAATGTGCGCCTTAGCAGGGGTGATGAAACAAAACAAAACAGAACACAAATAAATAATACTTTAGGACAGCCATTGGAAGGGAATAGAAAAAGAAAATCGTAAGCAAGTAAACAACTGAACATAAGAAAATAACTTAAATCCTCTCAAATAGCCTAACTGGGTAGATTAAAAAAAATCTAATAAGATAACCCAAGTTAAAAAAAGTGTACTTAATATAGACTTAATAAGTATGTATTTTTGTATTTAAAATATAGGCCTACTTTAAAAGTGTTAAAGAATGTTATTTTGGGACAACTTATAGGCCTGAATTGGCAAGAATTTGTTAGTTTGTAAAGAACATCTTTGAGTTTCCAAAGACAGATGGCACTGCTATTTTTTTGAACATGACGTTTCTCCACTTTCTATGAAATACTTTGAAATTGTATTAGCCTACTTTTCCCAATTTTCTTCTTTGAAATACAATGTGCCGTGGATGCACAGTGTCCTCAAGCATTTTGGGGCATTAAAGTGCAATTTATTTGAAGAATTTTGACATTTACTCATCTTTGTGAAGGCACTGCTATTTTTATGCTCGCAACTGTATATGTGTGTATTTCCCACCAGTCGTGTGAAGTGTGGAGCGTTTGGATTTTCCAAGAATCATTGTAGTAGTTATGCGGGTGCACTGCCAAAGTTAATTGTTTCTAGGAGTCACTTGAGGCATAATCGGGGGGTGTCTGATCCTGCTCACTCTCACCCCGCTCACCTTCCCTGGCCATCAGATATTCACAAGGTTTTGGTTACAGTCCCTGGAGCAGTGTGGGGTTAGGTGCCTTGCTCAAGGGCACCTCAGCCATGGAGTGCGGTAGGGAGTATATGGGTGGGATTCGAACCTGCAACCTTCTGATCTAAAGCAGACCTTAACCGCTAGACTTCTTCCTACGAGCCAGGGTGGAATTCGAACCTTCAACCCTCTGAAACAACTCCATTATTTGTCAATGGCTGCTGCCCCACACCCAATCTGTACTCCCAGCCACCAACTTCAGCCACACCCGTCCATAGAATGACAGAAACCACAGAGGCACCATGACATCTTTAATATTTGTTTATTATTGATATTTCTACAATCACTGATATCAAGGATATTGCCATTGCAGACGTGGAGAGAGATGATGAACTGTGAATTGCAGATGTTTTCTACACAATATTACCACTCCAAGTTACTTCATGGAAAGTAGGCTATTCAGTATAGTGACCTGAAGTAATTCGTAAACAGTGCTATCAGTGTATCAGTGACTGTATGAATTTAAGTGCCATCCCATTGTTGCTATTAGGGTTTCAACTCTTTTGGGAAGACTCTTTACAAGGTTGAGGATTGTGGGATTTCTTCGAAAATCGCATTTGGTGATGGTGAGGTCAGACACTATGTTAGGAATGGGATGGCATGGTAGGCCTACTCAGGTTCATGTGTGAGGCATTTAGCGAATACTTTTGGCAATAATAGTGTATATATTGATGACCAAACTTTATGTTTAGAGTTGCATGTCTCCAGTCCTGCTACATTTGGACACATGCGCGCGCCGGAGAACCAGCGCAGGGCGCGGAAGTAGCACAGCTCGTGTCGGCACTCCCGTCTGTCAAGCGCAAGTCTCCAAACTTGTCACCTGCATGCGCCTGGGAACAGCGACATCGGACTACTACACTGACCACGCGGTCTGTGATAAGACTGGGATAATTTCCAGGTTCCTACAGCTCCCCCAAACAGCCCAGCAGTATACGGACCTACAGAGAGAGCCGCGTGCCGCTTTTGAGGATTTTCCGCGCTTCTCCTTGCTCGAGCGCAACCCGGTAGAAGCTCGTGCGTCTGGTTTTGAGTGACTCCACTGACGGTGAGACTCGAACGCCTATCCGGTGTTCTCACGGAATATTTACCACGACCGGACACAGTTGTAAATTCAGTTTCTATGTTTAGTTTCAACCTGTAGCAGTAAGACAGCCGTTTTGAGAGCTCAGAGCGCACAGTTGGTAGCCTACAAAAGATGAATAAACATGACCTTTAGTGCTGTGAACTTAAAAGGTTTACATTTGGTCCAGAAACTAAACAGTTAAATCTATTAACGTCTGATTAACCTGTTTATGCTAATATTATGCAAATAATGTTATGAAGGGGTTGGTTTTGATGATTAAGACATTAAGCTATTTGTCCATCCATGGCTTTAAGCTACTTGTAATGAACGTCTGATAGGCCTACTAAGATGTTCATGAATCTCAGTTTTAAAATGTAGCCTAAAGCCTATATATGTGAAATATTAATGTGTGACTGTATCAAGCTGTAGACATATTTCATTTATTATTCATATTTTGTTTATCATCGACTATTCACTCTAGTCTATAGGCCTATTTCTGTAACAAATTCTCTTTTAGAACACTACCACTAAACTACCACTAAGTTTAGCCCAACTCCAACTCTGACACCATGCTTTCACTAACACGAACCTTAGCACCAACACACACACACACACACACACACACACACACACACACACACACACACACACACACACACACACACACACACACACCACTGGCCTTTCTGTGCTGCTGATAGAAAATGATCAGCCGCAACAGCGGGGCTGTCTCGTGTGTGTGTGTGTGTGTGTGTGTGTGTGTGTGTGTGTGTGTGTGTGTGTGTGTGTGTGTGTGTGTGTGTGTGTGTGTGTGTGTGTGTGTGTGTGTGTGACCCTTTGCAAGCTATTTGGGTTGCATTCCTGCCGCTGATAGTCGATATAAATAGATGTGTGCGTTGGCTTGCTCGCGCCTGCTGCATGTAAACTTCAAGCCGGTTTGCATCACACTTGCTTTCTCCCTGTTTATTAGGCTACATACACACACACCCCTCATATGTCAGAGGGCATTTTTTTATAGAAATTTCATTTGTGGTCCTTCTTGTGATTCGAGAGACAGTTTGTATATAGGCTACTGTAGTTCATGGAATAGAGTTGAAGTTGGTTCAACAATTTAGGCCTATTGAATGATTGAATTGAATGAACAAGGAATGAAGAAGGAGTTTCTTTAGATCATGTAGAGCAGTGCTTTCCAAACTTTTTTAGTCAGGGGAGGGACCCATATTTTAATAGTCACAAACTTTCTTCCTTAAGTCAGAGACATTATTCTTCAATTTCAAAATAAA
>NC_085870.1:49019110-49021610 GCF_034702125.1 Engraulis encrasicolus | reverse complement strand
CAGTCTCTGTGTTGATATTGTAATGAATAATCATATTTCTCCATTGCACCTGTCCCAGCCATTACGTACGTTGGTATTGTATTGATGGTGCAGTATGTAATATTTTTAGTAGTTTATTTCAAGAATTCATGCTGCCCATTCAAAAATGGTACCCTTTTCATGAATACTTACCACCACCAGCAAGTATTCACTCATTATGTATGTTGATCTTGTATTAAATGTCGTCAGATTTCTACACTGCATTTGTACACATTATGTTGATTATGTCATGAATATTGTGTAATTTCTACATCACATTTCTACACGTTTCTCAGTCATTGAGGTCATAAACAGAGGTCTGCGCGATTGGGATTGGGGTGGGAAGTGTCTGAACATTTTGATTTTGTGAGGTTTTGGAAGTGCTGATGATGTCAGGAGACTCCTGCCAGTCGGATTAGCCATGATGTAAGATGTCAGTGATCACAGCGATCATATTTGTGTGTGTTATCTCTGTTGCTCCTAAATACTACTGTTTATAGATTCACATATGTCTCTTTTTAAAATATATACCATATATATACATGTGTTGAACTTCAGTACCTTTATTTGATAGTGACAAGGTGATGAGAGTGGTTGTGTAGTGACCCTGGCCAGAATCGTATCCCATGCTGCAGTCGTTACCATCTGAAGGATGGATGCTGATCCTTAAGTGTTAGCTTACGGTAAGAAGCCAATCAGAGAGCTGGGACGGGAGGAAAGAGGATGACACATATTTCTCGACAAATGGAATCTTGCAGTTTGTTTGAATAAAACTGACTCAATTAGCTATGGGCGATGAATACACCAAATGATACATTCGTAACAGGCAATGAACGGCCATTGGCTATCATAAACCACACCTGCCCTACGGGAAATCCAGCAGTGACATGGTCTGGAGTGAACCAGGGAAGGGTCTTCAACTTACCTGTTTATCCCACTTATGATATGGGCTATGATATCCCACTTGTGATATGGGCTATGATATCCCACTTGTGATATGGGCTATGATATCCCACTTGTGATATGGGCTATGATATCCCACTTGTGATATGGGCTGCGTTGGTGATGGCACATTGCTACTGTTGCTGTATGCACTTTGCCATTTCAATGCATTCTGAATAAGCAGAGTCCATGGAAATGGCCGTGTGTATGCATGCTGCACAGCAACAGCAGCAATGTGCCATCACCAATGCAGCCATGGCCAGGCAAGGGTCCTCCACTCACCTGTTTATGTTACGGTGTGTTAATATAGGGCACCACGTCATTCTCTCATCTTTTGAATTAAATAATGCTGTATATGGAGTCCCACTTCTTTAAAAGTAAATGATGTTGTATATTGATTTTCACATTTCTTGAAGTAAATGAATGTCCTACGAGAAGTGTTGGTGTCTGTGTCTTTATTGACTATATTAGCAGGGCCGGCTATAGTTGCTGTGCACAAAAAAGGCACAAATTTAGTAGACAACGTCGAGCTAGGAATTAAGGATAACATATCTACCAATGTTACTTAATATAACAGATGATTTTTTTCCAATATCGCATCACAATTCAGCTTTTTTGTGGCCAACCTAGACTAGGCTGCAACCATATCTAGCCTGTGGGGGGCCCTAGGCCTGCTCTGCCCAGATCACTATGTCAGGCCTCAAGGTGGTCTGGACAGGGGGGGAAAGTGAGCTTCCTTAACAGGTCAGCTGATATTTCCCATCCTTGTGCCCCTTGGAGGATGTTGGTCCTCCTAGCTCTCTCTTCACAGACGTCTGCTCTCCTGCCCTGATTAACTGTACTGCTGGTACCTGTGGCTTGGGTGGTTGCTGTCTTCTCCTGGCCTGCTCTAGGTTGTCTGCGATCACGCGGAGCACCTGGTCGCGCCTGCACCTGTACAGGGGCGGTTTTACGGGGTGGCACGGGGTGGCAGTTGCCTCCCCAGGTATATATTTTGCCTCCCCAGTTGCCACCCCATTTTATTTCCAATTTCAGTATCAGTTCTACTTTTCAAACATAGTGGTTTATTCACATAAATGCGCTTACTTTATTCTGTCTGACCCATCCAAGAAGACCACTTTTTAAAACGTCCTCCGACCACACCCCCACTGGAATTTCGAAATGGTTTAGCCCTTTCTGCCAGTCGTGAGAAACACCACAGCCCTTGTAGCTCACTGCCTCCTCCACCGTCACCACCACCACCACCACGTATCTCCCCTGGGCCAGAGCTGTCTGAGACCCTGCTAGGATGTGAGACAGGGTCCCCTTCTCCCACACAGCCTCCAGAGCGGGTCGTCCCTCAGGCCCCACCTTGCCAGGTTCACTGGTGATGGCAGTATGTCGTAGACAGACTTCAAGAGATTACCTTTATTCTACAGGAGTGATGACAATATTGCAGATATTTGTTCTACAGTAGAGTTGCAATAACACCTTTCACCACCAGAGAGCAGTGTGGTCCGACGGACTCTGGGTAGAGCTATGTTGTTTGTGGCCAGAGCCG
>NC_085870.1:49001610-49011610 GCF_034702125.1 Engraulis encrasicolus | reverse complement strand
GGGGAGGGTATTGGAGCTGATTTTACATAGGGCCCACAATTTGCTGCTACGCCCCTGTGTGTGTTTGTGTTCATAGTATGGCTCTTGGAGGACTTCAGAAAAATTTGAAGAAGCCCCTCCAATGAAACCGGCTCCCCACCCCTGCCCTAACGTCCACTCCCACTCTCACCCCAACATTCACTCTCCCTCAATTTGTCTCTCTGACATTCACCCTCACCTTCAGTTCCTCAACCTTTTCTACATACACTGATGTACAAAGGCAAATTTTTTTATTTTTTTTTGTCAAAATTGAGTTTAGACTGAAAATGGCCTTCCTTATCTTGTGACGAAACTTATGGTCCAAAAGTATCCTGTTTTAAGTGTAATATTTGCAGCAACTGCAATATCCAACCTACTAATACCAAGGATTTGAAGGCTTTTTAACTCAGTTCCAATGTTGGCGTCGTTGCTGCACTTTGCACAGTACAGTTCTCTCACTCTGACCTTCATTCTAATATTCACCTTCACTCTAACGCCAGTGACACCTACACACAAATTTGGCCAAGCGATGCGAACTTTGACATTCATTCATTCCTTGTCTGGTTACCACCAGACCTAATCAGAAGTGAGATTAGTCTTTCAGATCAGAACGATTGTGCAAAGCAGCATGGGACATCCCAGGTTACCTGTGAGGAAGGTGAACACAAGTGAACAGGAGCAAAGCGAAGCGAAAATATTCTGCCAAGGTTGATACTATGCAAATGAGGAGCAAACTTTGCCCTTTCCCCCCCCCCCCCCCTCCCTCACCTACCGTTCTCTGACT
Source organism: Engraulis encrasicolus (assembly GCF_034702125.1). Lineage (NCBI taxonomy): Eukaryota > Metazoa > Chordata > Actinopteri > Clupeiformes > Engraulidae > Engraulis > Engraulis encrasicolus. Next base: position 49,010,808 of record NC_085870.1, on the reverse strand, counting down.
CTAACCCTCAATCTGACCCTGACTCTCTCCCAAACATTCATGGTGTTTCAGTTCTAAACCCCCCCCCCTCTCCTTCTCCACTGTCTCTTCATTCTCTGAGTGCGTGCATGTGGTGGCAATGCTGTGCTGGAAGTGATGAAATCCGTTTTGTTCGGATGAAGCAGCAGGTGGTTATAAAGTCAAATCTCACAACCCACCTGAACACTCACATGTATCCTTTCCCTAATCATCATCAGCATCCTCATCCCATCCTCATACTCCACATCATCATCATCATCATCATCATCATCATCATCATCATCATCATCATCATCATCATCATCATCATCATCATCATCATCTTCTTCTTCTTCTTCCTCATCCCCATCACTCTCATCATCATCATCATCATCACCATCATCATCATCACCATCCTCATCCCCATCATCCCATCACCCTCATCATCATCATCATCATCACCATCATCAGCATCATCATCGTCCTTCTCCTCATCGTCATCCCCGTCATCATCATCATCCTCATCCCCATCATCATCATCATCATCACCATCATCAGCATCATCATCGTCCTTCTCCTCATCGTCATCCCCGTCATCATCATCATCCTCATCATTAAAAAAATCATCTTCATCTTCAGTCTGACCTCCACACTCTCCTTCCCTCACCCTAACACTCACCTTCATCACCCTCATACTCACACCAACACTAACATTCGTCATCATCTTCATCGTTCTCACCCTAACACTGTAAAACATTGCAAGGCAGTTACACATAGAAACTGTAAGTTGTCCTGCTGCCTTACGTTTGTAAGTTAACTCAACTCCATCCTTGACTCAGTTTGAGGCTTTCTCAAGTTGAGTTAACTTACAAAGCAGGGCAACTTACTTTTTTTCTTTTTTTTTTTTTTTTAGCAATTTTTACAGTGTTACACTCTCCCCCTCTAACCCTAACACTCATCTTCATCACCCTTATCACACTAACACTAACACTACCCTTCATCCTCCTTGTCCTCTTCGTCACCCCCACCCTCTTTCACCCTCTCACTCAACACTCACTTTCGTCCTCATCCTCACCTTAACACTCAGCTTCTTCCTCATCCTCATCCTCACCTTCATCATCATTCCTAGTCTGGTCTCCTTCCCTCACCCTAACACTCATCTTCATCATCCTCACACTAACACTAACCTTCGTCATCATCTCCATCCTCCTCGTCCTAACACACAGTTTCATCCCCTTCTCATCCTCATCCTCATCTTCAGTCTGACCTCCACACTATCCCTCCCTCACGCTAACATTCACTGTCGTCCTCACTGTCACCATCAATCTGGTCTTCATCCTCATCCCCCCCAACACTCTCCACCCCCCCCCCATCATCCTCACTTCACATTAACCTTCATTCTCATCCTCCTCCTCCTCCTCCTCCTCCTCCTCCTCCTCCTCCTTTGAGCACTCTGCTACAGTGGCACCCTCACCCTGGCCCAAAACATCCCTCAGGCCCCCCACCCTAAACCCAAAACCTTAAACCCTAAGGTTTACATATGATTCAGTATGGAATGCTGGCATTTTACTGTCAGTTAAAGGTGCACTGTGTAATATTTTTAGTAGTTTTTCAGAATTTCCAGAATTTATGCTGCCTTTTCACAAATGTTACCTTTTTAACGAATACTTAGCACCACCATCAAATTTTAAATATTCAATATGACTGGGAAAACTTTTCATACATGAAAAGGGGGATCTTCTCCATTGTCCTCCATTTTGATTTTTCAGAAATAAGACATTTTTAGCTGGTCATACTAGTAAATGTGTGTTCATTATTTAGTAAATATTAATGAAAAGATCAAATTTAGCAACAGGGAGCATAGTTTCAATGAGCAGCACAGTTGCAATACCTACTCTGGCAACCATCCTACACAGTGCGCCTTTAACTCTGTGTCTGACTCACGCACTCACACTCTCTTTATCTCTTACATCACTTACATTGCATTGTGTTACATTACATTGCGCTAGCTGCCGCTTTTATCCAAGTAGAAGGGTAGGATTCGAACCTGCAGCCCTCTGAACCTCTGAATCCTCCTTAACCATTATGCCACACTCCCTGACTCATACCGTTATTACCTGCACCAAGATCACGTCGGTTTGTTTGTTTGTTTGTCTCTCTGTCAGCAGGATAACTCAAAACGGATTTTGATGAAATTTTGTGGAGTTGTTGGAAATTACAAAAGGAACAAGTGATTAAATGTTGGTGATGATCCGGACCTAGAAAGTTCGGGATAGGACGAATTTTGACATTCCAGTTTCTAATTACACAAAAACAAAGCCGAAAGACTTGAACAAAATTAGGGTGTAACAGTCAAATGTTTCTAAGTGATATTATAGGCATAGGATTCCAAAGCGTGTAGATGTTTTGATGTCAGTGACCTCATGACCTTGCCGGAGCTTTGCACTATCTGAGTGCTTCTCGTTCTCAGTTTGACCCAGACCAACACCTCTGACCTAGCCTGGGAAATCCCATGCTGCTTTGCGCAACCGTTCCGATCTGTGAGAGAGCATGGCAGCTGCCGTAAGACAGGGTGCCTGAGCTGGGGAGCCAGTCAGAGAGTGGGTAAGACAGGGTGCAAAATCCGTAACTCAAAGTTTTTGAGTTATCCTGCCGACAAACAAACAGACAGACAAACAGGCAAACAAACTAACGTGACCGAAAAGGTAAAAAATAATATAGGTAACTTATCTGAGTAACCAGAAGACCAGAAGAAGAACTCTGCGCTGGCTGGATCAAGTTTGTGTTGAGTTCTTGTTGTGTTTTTAGAGATTTTCAGTGACGACAATACAGTCTATCTTCCTCATAAAATGCAATGGACTAAATGGTGTAACAGCTATATAATATCATGTGTTGTACTTACACCATCAATTTACCCCCTGATTCATAGCCTTGCTGGAGATCATGAGAGTGAGAGAGAGAGATAGAGAGAGAGAGAGAGAGAGAGAGAGAGAGAGAGAGAGAGAGAGAGAGAGAGAGAGAGAGAGAGAGATGGTGTAGGGTTGGGAAATTTCCACGACTGGATTCAACCTGATTATAAACTTCATACATTTTCATTACAGGCTCGAGGTCCACAAGGGATACAACACAATACACAAATCAAGAAAACAATACATTACACATTCATATGCACATTTTATATTAAAAAAAAAACAAAAACAAAAATGAAAGCTAGTGAAAGTACTCATACCTAGCCTGATTATCGTCGACTTTCAAATCTCTTCAAGACTTTGTCTGACCAAGAGCACAACAATTAACGTTTCCTAACCGCCTCCCTGGATTTGCTACCGGTTGACTGGTTTCCAACAAATTGGGTGGAGTTCCCGATTTTTCTGGAGATCAGAAACGATATTTACATTCCTCTTGGTCTGACCAGAAGCAACGCCGAAACTGTTGCATCACTAGGAGGGCATGGCCTGGCTAACTCATACCGATGTCCCCATATTTTAGACATATATCTTACAGAGCAGCGACTTGGATCTACTAGCTGTATAATAAGCTCATTTGTAGATCGGTCCAGCCTGTTATATGGGCAAGTACAAGTTAGCCCAACCCCCCCCCCCCCCACACACACACACACACAGGGTGCATCCCAAATATGTGACCTTTCCTCCTCCACTTGCCTCCTCCACTTGCTTCTCGTCATGATGACATCACTGACAACAGCATTATATTTCAATATCTTGCAAAAGCTCAATTGTAAAGTCTTTTTCTCATTTGCAATTGGGATGGTGAATAAAAAACAGTCCCTCAAAAGTTGTTGTGGCGAGGCTGACAGCTGGGAAACTTTATCGTTTTCTCCACGGAGGAGGGGCCAGGAGGCGGGACGAGGAGACAAGCACAAGTGGAGGAGGCAAGGACACATATTGGGATGCACCCACACACTAAACAGTTACACCGGCATTCTGCCACCTACAGTCTATAACTTGCTGCACCTAGAGTACTTTGGGTACATAATGTCTCCCATTGTAGCAGAGAAAGCGGTACATAATTTAAAAACCCCAAATCAACAAGCTCTGTGTTCTTGTTATTGATGGATATTGGAGCTCTGGCAGTCTGAAGATTCTCTTTCATTCAATTTTAGCCAAAGGAGTTTAATGTGGGTTACAAAAAATAAGTCCTGTTGCGTATAAGTATTCTGTTCTGAACAGCACAGCTCCCTTTATTGATTGATTGACTGATTGATTGATTGATTTATGGGCTTTTCTTGCCTTTGTTGAACAGGACAGTTTGAGGGGAGACAGGAACATGATGGGAGAGAGAGAGAGACAGGGGAGGACTTTGGGTCGGAATCAAACCCGGCATAACAGTCAGGACCGGGAAACGATTTCGGGCCGGAATAAAACAGTCAGTGCCCTAGTCTAGCCGTTTGAGCTACGGGCGGGGCACATTTAACTCCCTTTAACCCTTTACCGCAGAGCCTGTGTTAAAACCTTATTGTCACCAACATTGTAATGGCCAGATCTTAATTGGTTATAAGGCCCTCTGCCTTTTCATAGCAATGTTTGTATGATGTAGTGAAGTGTTTTCAGCAAAGAGTGAATAGGCCTGCCGATGGGCCCATTTGCTAGCCTGGTATGACCCCCCCCATAATACTTCTCTTCATTCGTATTCATGGTCTGGATGATTGCACTCAGTTCTGGTTTGAAATGATTGGACAGCTCCCACCCAATCATTCGCTTATTGGCCAGCTGCCTGGTAGCCAACTAAACGCTCCCCAGAAAAGAACCTCTGGACCATGAATACGAATGAAGAGAAGTCATACCAGGCTACCCATTTGCAGTAAGAGAACGCTTCTCCTGGCTGAGGGCAGTGTCTTTGGGTCCTCCTCCTTTACCTCCTCCTGGCTGGTGGCGGTGTCTTTGAGTCCATGCTCCCTATGTGTTAACATGTGCAGAGGTGTCAAAAGTGAAAGTACAGTACATGTAAATTCAGTGTAACTAAGTGCAACACTAGCACATGATATTACATAGCTGTTACACTATTTTAATCCTTTGTACCTAAGGTGATAGACTGTTATTGTGGAAAAGCACTACAAACCTACCTAGAATCCACCACAAACCTGATCCAACCAGCACAGAGTCAGCTGATCGTAAGACAAGTGCACAGGTCTAGTTACTCAGATAAGTTACCTGTGTTTGAAGGAAACGGTTTCTTCTGTTTATACTTTTACTTTTACATGGTAGCCTTTCTGAATGTGTGTTGTGTGTGTGTAAAGGGGTCAATGCGTGTATGAAACTGTGTGAGACTGTGTGACTGGGGTAATGTGTGATTTTGAGGTGGAAATGGCCTCAAATGGGCCCTACCGTGGCTCTAACGGGCACTCCCGGGTCCTTTGCTGACCCTTCCCCGTCTCTCTCTCCCCAATAACATTTCCTGACTCTCTCTACTCTCCTGTCTCTAATAAATTATAAAAAGAACAAAAATGCCTGAAGTGCCAGGCGCTCTGTGGACAGTAGGAATTAACCTTGAGGTTGTAGTTAATTATTTAATACAAGAGCCTGGAGTCCTCATTTTCTTAACTAAATGACAACTGCTGGCTATCCATTATGAGGTTTACCACATCTTGTAGGTTAACTTGGTCAGGTTAATCACTTAGCCATGTTCTTGGAATACCACTCAGCCAGAGCTTTGGTGTATTTGCTGTAAGAGGAACTATAGCTCTGCTTGAGGATGTATCCAATGCCCTGTACCTATGTAACGATAAGTTGTAGTGTGTCAAGTCAAGTCAAGTGTACTTAATTGTCATAACTCATTGTCATCACATGTGTGTGTGTGTGTGTGTGTGTGTGTGTGTGTGTGTGTGTGTGTGTGTGTGTGTGTGTGTGTGTGTGTGTGTGTGTGTGTGTGTGTGTGTGCGCGCGTGGGTGTGTTGGCATGTGTGTTTATGCATTATGCATATGTTTCTGCACTCTCTATTGTGTGTGTGATCATCCCTTTCCTGTGTCCTTAATGTGCATTGTGTCTAATTTAACCCTTTCCTCTCCTCCCCACAGGAGGCATCACTAGGCCCCTCCCACTGCTCTAGAGCAAACCAGGAAGTGCTTGCTTGCGATGACATCACAGCGCCGCATCACAGCGTCTCCATCTCCATGGCTACCGCTCGCCGGCCCCGCCCACTGCGCTGCGCCCCTACTCACGCTATTGCTATGGCAACTGTTGCTGGCGCCCTGCACGGCACACCAGCGCACGGTGTCCCACTCCATCAAGATAGAGGGCGACATCATCCTGGGGGGCCTGTTCCCCGTGCACTCCAAGGGGCCCGCGGGCGTGACCTGCGGAGAGATCAAGAAGGAGAAGGGCATCCACCGACTGGAGGCCATGATGTACGCATTGGACCAGATCAACACTGACCCGGACCTGCTGCCTAACATCACGCTAGGGGCCAAGATATTGGACACATGCTCCAGGTGAATATCACACACACACACACACGCACGCACGCACGCACGCACGCACGTGCGCTGTCTTTGCTCGCAATCAAATCAACAGTGACAAACAGACACTCTCTCTGGGTTGTTGAAGGTGGTGTGTTGTAATGGGTCATGAATATGAATGAATGAATGAATGAATGAATGAATGAATGAATGAATGAATGAATGAATGAATGAATGAATGGTTCTCTTATATACCACACAGCAAGGTAGGAGGAGTTTGTTTTCAGTGCAGTATGGTACAGGTTCCAGCGTACATAACTCATCAATCAACATTTAAGGCACAACACTGTCATGAGTCATGATAACTTATATAGTGAATTAATTCTGCTATACACTGGAAAACACAAGTTTACCAGCTGCCTCAAAATTCCAAGTAAATTTAAATCTTTTTCGTAAGATGTGTGGAGTTGTGTGTGTACCAAGCTGCAATTCAAAGCTTCACACAACTTACAATAAAAATTTAAATTCTGAGGCAGCTGGTAAACATGTGATATTTTTTTAGAGTGAACAGTTCGAGGGCTGCACATACGGTACTGTGATGAATTTTATTGTCATTCCAGAGATGACAGGGGTGAACCAATGATTTTAGTTACTAGTTCACGACCTGAAATTTGGACCGGTCATCAGTGCTGCATGGGGTTGCTGGACTTCGAGCACTGGAGCAGCTTGCAATGAGTTGGGTATGAATTACGATTTAGCATATTGATTAGCATGTGAGCGTACATCTTGGTTCAGCTGGAAAACTGGCTTCTTGTGTTTGTGCGGCTGTCACTGGAGAACGGCTGTCGTACAGGCAGACCGATCAATCATCAGTCCTGCACAAGGTCACTGGACCACGAGCACTTGAGAAGCTTGCAATGAGTTGGATTACATGGTGGCATCGTGCACAGAGATTTGGTTAGAGCCGCATATTGGGCAAGATCGCTGGCCATGGTGCTGAAGTACCGCCGAGTGACAAATGACTGTTTATCAGACATTCTTGGGATCGGGGGTACCGGAGCGCCACTGAGTGCTCGGCAGATATGCAAGCGGACAGCTCCGCCCAGTGAATGGTGAGAGAGCAACGGAGCAAGATGAACCAGAGAGGAACCGAGGGCAGGACACCTGATGAATCGATCGAACATCAGTGCTAGGGAGGCAGCGGGGAGGTTGTGGGTAAAAGTTAGAAAACAACTTCTGTTGGAAGAACAAATGCTGTGTGGTTAGTTAAGGGTGTGACAGGTCTTGTTTCTCTGAAATTCCACCAAATGAATGGGATGAAGGTGGTTATTATTGCACTGAATACCGCCGAATGGAGAATAGGAGAATAAAATGCAGGTGGTTAATTAGGGAGTGTCAAATTTCATTAAGGCGGTGGTGTTCAAAAATGTAATAAAGTGTAATATGGTATTTATAATATTATAAAATGTATGTAGATGGTTTTGTTGGATTGTGTGACTTGGATAAGTGGGATGTGGGATTAATCCCACCTGAATTATTTTATCTCCAATCTGCGCTCCAGGCACACCATTTTCAAAACGTCTGATTCCTACATTAGATGGAGAACGGCACAAAGAAACCATATCAGTCATCAAAACTGACCAAAATTATTGTAAATTATTGTAAAAACAAAACGTCTCAAAATAGTTGTAACAGGGACAATAAAAGATAGTAAATTAACCGATGAGATGATTTTATATAAAAAAATCTGTTAATTCCTGTCTTGAACATGATTTCACCATCTTAAATGGTGGGTGTATTCCTTATCATGCTTCGCAATGTTCTCCTTTCTGTAGTGATTAGAGTGTGACAGGTCTTGACTAAAAGCCTGCCATTTTATCAGCTGCAAGTCCTTATGACTTTATAACTGCTTGTCTTTTGCAGTTTATATGTCATTGCCCTGCTAGATCCATAAGATCCTCTCCCTCACAGCATTCGGGCAGTCCTCTTTTTCCTACAAGGACACATTAAAATGGAATGCTCTTACTTCCAGGTAACCTGAAGAGCTGTGGCTCTTTCAAGAACAACTTAAACATGCTCTTAAAGAGACCCAAACCTGTAACCATTGACACAAAATGATACCAATATCTTATGGGAAATGTTTTTATTTTTTATTTTAAAAATATTTTTTATATTTTGAACAGTTCAAAGTTCCATGCACAGCTCCTAGGTGCTGGTAGATGCAGGAATGTTCAATACTTCAAAAGAAAGAAGTCTACCGCACACTTTCTTGACTCGAGCATTCAATTCAATTTTTCATATTTTGTTTGGGTGGGTGTGGGTGGTTGTGTGGGTGGGGGTGGGGGGGGGTACATGGGACATGAGTGATTTGTTTATTGTTTTTATCTGTATTTTCATTTTGCTTTTGACTCCTGCTTTACTTTATTATTCTACTGTATACCATTTAATTTGTAATCTCAAGGACTACTGATGAAAACTAGCCCAAGGCTAAATCTGGTGTGATGCATGGAATGGAAACATTTATGTTTTAATTACACATGATCCTAATAAACTTGCTTGATAAATTAGTTAAACTGTTAAAACATAGTAGAGAATGCAGTTTGTCCTTATGTGGCAGTAATTGAAGATCTCCCTTCAAAGTATAATGCATGAGTGGTTTTTCATGCTGTTTAAAACCCATTTATATCATTCAGCACTGTATGTAACTCTACAGGGGTGAGTTTCTCAAAAGAGAAGTTGATAGCCTGTTAGCAACTTCGGTAGTTGCCAATGGGAAAATGCATTG
>NC_085870.1:48986731-49001510 GCF_034702125.1 Engraulis encrasicolus | reverse complement strand
CACACACACACACACACACACACACACACACACACACACACACACACACACACACACACACACACACACTCCCTGCTGCTTCAAGGACAGGAAAACTCAGGAACGGATGGAGAGAAACGAAGGATAGAGAAGAGGAGGAAGAGGAGGAAGAAGAAGAAGATGAAGAGTGAAGAGGAGGAGGAAGGAGATGAAGGACTGAAGGAGGAGAAGGAAGAGGAGAATGAGGACCTAAAGCCATATAACCGGGATACTGTTTCTGATGTGTGTGTGTGTGTCTGTGTGTGTGTCTGTGTGTGTGTGTGTGTGTGTGTGTGTGTGTGTGTGTGTGTGTGCATGCGTGCATGCATGTAGGCATTTGTGTGTGTGTGGTGATACCTCCTCCTTAAACTGCACAGATCACCAATTCCACAGATCACACACTTCGATATCAATGGAATCTCTCCATTTGACTGCTAATGTCTCTAGTCCTACATGATGTCCTACCTTTATGGCGACTGCTGGACGTGTGTGTGTTGGGAGGTGTACATGTAGTGAATGAATTACATGTAAATGGAAGTTTGAGTGAATATGTTTGTAATGTCACTTGTAATTCATTGGTATGTATGTTCATATGAAAGTGAAGGTCATGTGGTTGTGTGTGTGTGCGTGTGCGTGTGCGTATGCGTGTTTATGTGCAGCGTGCGTGCTCATGCTTGTCTGTGCGATTGCCCATGTGAGAGTATTTTTTCAGAAAAAGATGCAACCTTTTGTAGGAAGTAAATTCAGCTTCACATCACATTTCCATCTTACAAACTCTTCTTCCACTGGAAACCCCAGTAATGTTCTAGCAGACTTTTCTGTGAAGCATGCCACATTCCAGATTCCGCATTCCACATTATGCTAGTCTGTTCGACAAAGTGTTCCACAGGAACGTTCTACCAGACTGTTCTGCGAAGCATTCCACATTAGTTAACATTATACGAGTCTATTCTACAAAGTGTTCCACAGGAACTTTCTAGCAGTCTGTTCTGCGAGTGAGAATGTTCTAACAGTCTGTTCATCTGTCTACCGGAATCTCCTCATCAAGTAGGTACAGACAACTCTGGCTGGACACTTACCTTTCCAGCCAAACCAGCCAAATTCAGATTACTGTAACTGGATGGTTACCAGCTGAGCACAGATAACTCTACATGGATTGTTACAAGCCAAACCAGCGGAGAACAGATAACCCAGACAGGATGGGTACCTGACTGGATATCTTTCCAGCCAAACAACCGGAGGACAGATGACTCTGATTGGATTGTTACCAGCCAAACAAGCTGAGCACTGATAACTGATTCAATTTCTTTCCAGCCAAACCAGCCGAGTACAGACAACCTTGACTGGATAGCTAGTAATCAACTAGTAAACTAGTTGAGCACAGACAATTGACTCAATTCCTATTCCAGTCAAAACCTGCTATGCACCCTCCCTGACTAGGTGGTTGCCAAGCGCTACCTGAAGCTGAACTTTGACCTTTGACTGTGAAACTGGCACTGAGCCGCCCACTCCCCAGACTGCTGTGACCCCTGAACTCTACAGACTGGCCTGTCCTTTTGAACTGTGACCCCTGCAGACTTCTGTGACCCCTAAACTCTACAGATTGGCCTGACCTTTTGACCTCTACAGACTGGTCTGACCTTTTGAACTTTGACCTCTACAGACTGGCCTGACCTTTTCACCTCTACAGACTGGTGTGACTTCTGTGAGAGGGAAGGGCAGGAGCGTTTGTGGCCAGTGTGTTCTTACTATATGATTCTCCTGCTCCAGGTGTTTTTTTAATTAATGTGTGTGTGTGTGTGTGTGTGTGACCCCTCTCGCTAGCCTCTTCTACACCCCACACCCACCCTTCCTGCCCCCCCACTCCTCTCCCTCTCCCCATCTCAGCCCAGATGCATCTTGGGATGCACTTTTGGAATGCCATGGATGATGATGTGTCATGGATTCATAAATATATTTAGTTTCAATCATAAATACAGTTTTTATAGAGTATGAAAAAGCACAGATATGATATGATATAAGAGGCACAGAGCATAAATAATAAATAGCAAAGGCATAAATACAGAGACGCACAGACTACAAGATGTGACGTGGGTAAATAAATAAATATATATAATATGGTGGTGAATATGTAAACAGAAGCACAGACTACCTCAGTGATGTGGAGGTGAAGGCTGCCTCTTAGTGGCCACTGTCAGGACTACACCCTGCAATAACCACTTGGACATGTAAAGGCTACTGACAATGATGATGATGGCGTTGGCATTAAAGGTGGAGGGTGGTCACTACATTTACATTACATTGCCCTTAGCTGAGGTTTTTATCCACAGCATCTACCAATATTTAGTGTTATTGGTTCCGGTCCCTGGAGCAATGTAGTGTCCTGCAACCATGGATGGAGTCGTGATCTGAAGACCAACTCCCTAACCATTAGGACACAGCTGCCAGGATATGGACCTATAGGGCGGCACATCACATGTAATGCTGATTACATGTAATATGATTGATGGCTCATCATCTGTCATTAGGGTTGCCAACTGTCTGAAAAAAAATATGGGACACTTCAATGACTCGGGAGGTCTGAGGGTCCTTAGATTTCTTAACCAAATCATGTCCCATAAATTTCAGATCAACACGGATCCATACTTTTCTTTCTAAACACGGGGCGATTCCGTATTTCAAGGGACGGTTGGCAACCCTAGCTGTCATGTAATGTGACTGATGGTGACTGGTGATGATCTGTGATGATGACAACGGTGATGATTTGTAATGTTAATGAGTACCTGTGATGGTGATAGATGACGTGAATTTTCTATCATGTGAATTGACTGATGATGTTATCCGTCTTTGTGGTGGACATTGATCTGCCTGATGTGAATGTTTGCAGGTGACAGGTGGGAGTCTTAAACACACACACACACATACACGCAGAGACAGACAGACAGACAGACAGACAGACAGACAGACAGACAGACACACACACACACACACACACACACACACACACACACACACACACACACACACACACACACACACACACACACACACACACACACACAGGCCCATGCTGACAGATTACACACAGGGATCATTGATGCTGTGGGATTACACGGTGTAATCCCTGGATGGATGGCAGAGTGCGGCTGTGTGTGTGTGTGTGTGTGTGTGTGTGTGTGTGTGTGTGTGTGTGTGTGTGTGTGTGTGTGTGTGTGTGTGTGTGTGTGTGTGTGTGTGTGTGTGTGTGTGTGTGTGTGTTGGCAGAGTGTGGCTGGGCTGGCAGTGTCTCTCTGTTGCTCAACTGCAGTGGGTGACAGTCACCTCATTCTATCCAAGAGCCAGCTTTAGTACTCTCTCTCTCTCTCTCTCTCTCTCTCTCTCTCTCTCTCTCTCTCTCTCTCTCTCTCTCTCTCTCTCTCTCTCTCTCTCTCTCTCTCGCCTGCAAATGCCACATATCACCAATCCCAACACACAAGCATCCTCTCCACATTCTGGTCCACTAGCCTACATTCATTCATCCATCCATCCAGACTGGCTGTGTCTCAAATGGCACACTTGTGTCAGTGCGCTGACGTTTAGTGCATATTGCACACAGTGCACTGAGGCCGTGGTGCATTTGCATCTCCATGTTTGGGCTCCCTAAATTAGGCTTTCTTATCGTTTTCTGCAGACAAATGAGAGGAGTGCTGCAGAAAGAAATAAAGAATGAAGGAAAAAATGCACCACCACTTAAAAAATCATGCTGGCACTGAGGTCTTAAGTGCGTAGTGTGGATGGAAAGTTTGGCCTTTCAGTGCACTGAATTTTTAGTGTAAGTGCCCTGCACGCTGAAATATAGTGCCCGAAGTGCACAAGTGTACCGTTTCAGACACAGCATGTGTCTTCTTGACTCCAGTCCCCTGACAGACAAACTTGACACACACACAACATGACCATGTGAGTGGACGCACCTGTAGCCATTTACCTGCTTTTTGTAGTTTTGGGACAATATGAGAGAGCATGTGAAATGTATGTCTGGTCTTGAAGAGTTTTTTTTGCAAAATGACGTATATCCATTTTGGAACATTTTGGGAAATTCACATTTTCGTATTGGGCATTCCATTGCATTGCATTGCAAAATGGCAAGAATTCACACATAGATGATAGGACTTCTGTCATTTCCAAGAACAAAATGCAAAAGTCAAAAATGGTGGATACGTCACTTTGCAACAAAACTCTACTCTTCTTCTCTGGTGGACAGTCAAGAGGTAGCCATCCTCAAATAGCCTACATACTTTTTTCTTTTCTTTAAAGCACTAGCCCTCCAGGGTTAGGCGAGACAGTCGTTGTATATAAATGTTGTGTATTCACTGCTATGCATTTTCCCCTTGACAGAAAGTGTATTTTATGAGAACTTTTATCAAATGTATGCATGCAATAAATGTTTTACTACTACACTGTCTCCTGGATTTATTCAGTAGTTTTGTAACTCCTACCGCCAAGCCTGTAGGTGTCAGTAGTATGACAAATGGCCACCTTGCCCACCATGAAATTACAGTTCAGACAGAAGAAGCAGTAACCGGAAGTGAGCCTTCAACTGTCGTAAGTGGTTTGTTGATGTTTGTGTCAAACTCTCGGACATTCTGACGGCGAAGAACCGCAGAGAATCGAGAGGTGTCGATGAAGCGACACATTAAAACGAAAGCGATAACCAGCTAAACGAGTGAGTCCGTGATTCACTTTGTATCTTCCGTATTTGGAAACAGATTCTTATAAAAGCTGTGAGCCGTTATTTGCGAGTCTGCATGAACTAGCTCGCTAGCTAGCGTTAGCTAAGCGCTACTGCTGCTAGAGCTAGCCACCATGACTATTCTTCCCAAGAAGAAGCCTGCCTCGGCCGTAGGGGGGGTGACAGACCCGGAGGATCCTGACAGCAGACGCAACCCCAACGCTGACCCCCACCAGCACGGCAACAGCAGGAGCGGCCCCAGACCCCGAGCTTCGCCGCCTCCTTGGCCCTATCAGGCGGCCGCACCACCACATACCTCCTCCCCCCCTCCCTGGCCCTACCAGGCTGCGCCCCACACCTCCAGGGACGACAGGCGGACAGAGGCGACATCCCGACCCCAGCAGGCCTCGCCTCAACCGGTAACCCCGGGCTCCTCTGGCAGTATCGGTGGTGTCAGTGGATGCGACGGCGCCTCCACCTCAGCGGTCGGTGCTTCCGTGAGTGTCGGTGGCTGCTGCTCGGGACCCGGGCTCAGCAAGCGGCGACGGCAGACCGTCCCGTGCCCCAGCAGTAGTCTACCGGGAGGTGGTGGAGGGGGTCCGGGGACAGACGGCGAGGAGGGGGCAACCACCCCCGCTGGTAACAACAGCGAGGACGAGTACGAGAGCGGCGGCGCGCGCCAGCAGAGTGAGGACCCTGCGTCAGTGGAACAGGTGAGGCTGGCACGAGATCAGACGTAAAGGGCACGCACCAGATAATAGTTAGTTAGTTTAGCTCGTGTGTGTGTGTGTGTGTGTGTGTGTGTGTGTGTGTGTGTGTGTGTGTGTGTGTGTGTGTGTGTGTGTGTGTGTGTGTCAAGAGGGAGCTGCTGCGTGCCGTCGCGTGAGTAGTCACCGTCAATGTGACACCTGTCAACAGTAGCCTAGTCGTGTGTATTTAGGGCGACTGGTCCGTAGGAGACCGCAGGAGGATGGTCGTCTTTTCTCACTTCAGTAATAGCGGTCATACTCTCGCAGCCTCGGACTGAAGGTGGATTACATTGCATTATTGCATTACATTTAGTTGTCCTTTTACCCACAGGTCGTCTTTCCTCACTAATGCAGTAGCAGTCACACTCTCTCAGCCTCCATGACTGAAGGTGTAATGGGAGGTTGATTACATTACATTACACTACTTTACACTTAGCTGTTGCTTTTACCCACAGGTCGTCTTTTGTCACTAATAGCAGTCATACTTTCTCAGACACGATTGGAGGTGGATAACATTACATTACACCAAACTCAGTCGCGTTTGTCCTCAGCGACTTACAGATATATACAGGGTATTGGTTACAGTCCCAGGAGCAGCAAGGGTTTCGCCCTAGGGCACTTCAGATATGGGTATGATGTAGGGAATGGAAAGTTGGGTATGAACTTGCAACCCTCTGATCTAAAGCCCATCTCCTTAACCATTTGGCCACAGCTGCTGCTGACCCAGGTGGATATGGTAGGCGTTGGAGCCGGTGTTATGGTGTTGCGGAGGGTTGCTACGGTGGTGGCGAGTCACTAAGTTATTTTGGAGGCGGCTTAAGTGTCATGGAAGAGGTTAAGGTAACATGGAGGTCTGAAGGGATGGATTCCTATACTGTGCCTGTGGCCTTTCGCTGACGCCCCGCCTCGTGGAGAAAACCAAGTTTGTATTGAAATACAGTTCTGTTGTCTGTTACGTCATCACGAGGTCACAAGGAGACAAGGAAGGACGGGAGTTCGCATATTGCATATTGGAATCCACCCATGGTGTCATGGGTGGAGGTTGCTATGGTGTGAGAGGCGAGTAAGTTATTCTGGAGGTTGTCATCATGGTGTCATGCATGAAGGGAGGGAGCGAGGGTAAGATCATGACTACGTACAGAGAAATGAAACCACACAGATGTCAATGTGGGAAGCCTGGACTCTAGGGAGACCGAAGATCTTAGACAGACCAAAGACCTGCCCTAGTCTCTCAGTACCACTTGAGTGCATATGTATATCAGGCCTTGACATAGGCACCTGTCAACCGGCCAAATGCTGGTAAGCTTAAAACTTGGCTGTGGCTACTGAATAATTCTGAATAAAGCTTCATTCCGGTTTGGAAACGCCATATAAACACTTCACAATACTGAATTAAGTGAAAGATCAAAGTAAACTCGACGGAACTATATCATTCTGAATTATTAATTTGGAATTAAAAACGTCATGTTAGCCATACTGGTAAATTCTTCAGTGTGACAAATCACAGTAGTTGCATCAATTGTTATTCTTTAAATGCAAGACTAACTTATTCTAAAAAATAAAAAATAAAAAACTGACAACAATACTCTGGCAAGCAGAAAGACTAAACGGCTAGTGACTCAGTAAAACCACAATCCACAGTGGCCGAAGCAAAAAAGTTAATGTCAAGCCCTGGTATGCTGTACGTCAGGGTTTTCCCTAGCACTTTCTTGCTAAGGTGGCCAGCTTGATAGCATCACACCCTCTTCACTGGCCCTCCGGCTACCCTGATTTTGTGTTGTGTAAGTTAATTTCCACAATAAATGTAAACCAATGGGGTTTCATCAAAAGAGTTGGTAGAGCGCTACTAGTGTCCCTCAAAACCAACTGGTGCTCTTGGAAGGGGTTCAATGTTCAAAAAAGACTGAAGGAAAAAAAATCCTTGGTCCAGGCACTTCAGTTGGTTAATGTAGTAAAAAACTTTATTTAAAGGGCAAATGCAT
Organism: Engraulis encrasicolus; assembly: GCF_034702125.1. NCBI lineage: Eukaryota > Metazoa > Chordata > Actinopteri > Clupeiformes > Engraulidae > Engraulis > Engraulis encrasicolus. The sequence goes on along the minus strand of NC_085870.1, from coordinate 48,994,053 downwards.
TAAAAAACACCAACGCGTTTCGGAACTGTGGCCTTCATCAGGGTAGGGGGTTTCATATCATAATTCATATGGAATTGCAGAATCAAAGTCTTTCCAGTGATGAGTCCAGAAAAGAGCTTTCAAACAACATCAAAACCATCTCCTAATGGACTGATATAATCAAGTATGAATGTGAAGTGTCCTACCCTCTTAATTAAAACTTTCATAGTCCATTTCTCTCTTAATATTAGTGCCACTTTCATGCAAATTCAGCTGTGGGGTTCTACCTTGCAACTGAAAAGGCACAGCAAGTTGTATTAAAATCTGCGTCGGTGGAGTCCCAAAGTGTCTTATTTCACGTGTAATGACCCCTCTGTGGGAAACAATGCATGTGCATGCTTTCCACCAATATGGGTGTTGTTTGGCCTTTCCCTTTTCATGTGTGTGCCTAATGTTCGTGTGTGTGTCTGTGTGTGTGTGTGTGTGTGTGTGTGTGTGTGTGTGTGTGTGTGTGTCTGTGTGTGTGTGTGTGTGTGCGCACGCGCGCGTGTGTGCGCTTGTGTATGAGCAGGAGCAGTGGTTTGAGAAGGCTCTGAAGAAAAAGGGATTCGTCATCAAGAAGATGCAGGAGGATGGAGCCTGTCTATTTAGAGCAGTTGGTACGACACACACACACACCACACACACACACACACACACACACACACACACACACACACACACACACACACACACACACACACACACACACACACACACTTATTAACAAATAGTTAATTAAAAAATACTCTACTCTACAAAACATTAGGTAAAAAAGAAACATTAGGTAAAAAAACACACACAGAATGGAGCACATTAAAAACACAGTAGCACACTGGATACTACAGAATACAGTCCCTTAAAGGAGCCGCATACACCAGAACACACCAGAAGAGACAAAACCACAAAGTGTTGCTGAACTGTCTTCATAGCACTGTCTAACAGCGACACGAGCCGTGGAAGTGACAGAGTATGACCTTCAACCCATTTAAGCCTAAGGCACCTGCAAAAAAAACGCCTGCTGAATGCTTAAACCCTTTTGGGAAAAGGTGCCCTTTGCTTATTAAAACCCAAATAGCTCAGCCTTCAAAGCACATAAAAATATGACAAAAGTTGCATTTAAAAGCTAGGACCCTCATCTTGCATTAGAATGTGTTCAGATCAAACATACCCACATTTTATAATAAAAACACTAAAATCTCAAGAGCCTGAATGCAGCGAAAGCTTATATGTCACTCCAGGCGCCCAAGGTCAAACAACGTATACGCAGCATCAGGCTAAAATGGGTTAAAGCAGAATGCAAGCATTCTGACATTCCAATTGGCTGTGGCAGCTGTCGCCGAAGAGCATCATAGTTTGTTAGCATAATATTCGCTGAAGTACAACTACAAACTGTCACTCAAATGACCTCTTGCCGCCCCATCGCTTTTGTCTCTTCTGTCGCCAGTTCCCCCATACAAAGTCAATTACTTCCGTCACTATTGTCGCTCAAGTTGCTTTTGGTGTGTTTGTGCCATTAGTGTAACGTGTGTGTGTGTGTGTGTGTGTGTGTGTGTGTGTGTGTGTGTGTGTGTGTGTGTGTATTGGTGTGCCCTCTGTCTCTGTCTGCAGCTGACCAGGTGTATGGAGACCAGGACATGCACGATGTTGTGCGCAAACACTGCATGGACTACCTGGTAAGAACACAAACGCACACACACACCACGCACACACACACACACTCCCGCTATATCACCTCACTTCGTCTGGCATCTGCAGGATAATACCTAATGGGGTAGTGGTGTGTGTGAATGTGTTTTTATTTGTTTTCTGGGGAACAACAAGTTTAGCACTATTATGTTAGTGATCCTCCAACCCGTAGGGTTGCACGATTATGGAAAAAATTATAATTACGATTTTGTCAGCAACAATTCACAACTTAAGTATGTGCAAAATGTTATTTAAAATCACGAAAATGAAATATAACCAAGAATGTAATCTGAAAGTTAGTAGTTATGTAAAATGATATAGCATTAAGCGGTCCTAGTACAGACCTTCTGATCAGTGGTGTGTGTGTGTGTGTGTGTGTGTGTGTGTGTGTGTGTGTGTGTGTGTGTGTGTGTGTGTGTGTGTGTGTGTGTGTGTGTGTGTGTGTGTGTGTGTGTGTGTGTGTGTGTGTGTGTGTGTGTGTGTGTGTGTATTTGTCAGGTGAAGAACCCTGAATATTTCTGTAGTTTCTCTAGCTATGTGACTGATCCTGTGTGTGTGTGTGTTGTTCGTGCGTGTGTGTGTGTGTTAGGTGAAGAACGCAGACTATTTCTCCAGCTACGTGACTGAGGATTTCAGCAGCTACATCAACCGCAAACGCAAGAGCAACACCCACGGCAACCACATCGAGATGCAGGCCATGGCCGAGATGTACAACAGAGCTGTGGAGGTCTACCAGTACAGCACAGGTACACACAGCCCAACCTTTATACCAGAGATTCTTTAAGTATATAGAGATATGCCAATGTAATAGGTTGCTATGGGCACCTAACATGACCAGGTTCCGGTCTGCCTAAAGGGGCGTGTCATAATGCTCCTAGCATTGAATAGAATAGTCCTTAGGTCTGCCTAGGTCTGCCTAAAGGGGGATCCACCCACCCCCTCCCCCTTGCAATAATTGAACCCGGAAACAATGGGCCAATGGAACCTCTCTCTCTCTACTCTCTTTGTTTATATAGCTGTCTTCCATTTATATTAACCCTAACAATAGCCTGAGCATGTTAAACGGTGCCCAAACCAAAACAACCCCTAACCCTAACCTGTCAGTCAGGAAATGTTTTTACACTTTCTACTTTTACCAGTAGCTTTTAACTACCTCAGTAAAAGGGGTCAAAACATGTTGGGTCCAGGGTTTGGGCCCCACATGGAGCGAGGGCCCCAGCATGTGAGTGTGCTCCAATAGCAGTGGACTGGCCTCACGGAGTAGGATTTGTGTAGCACACACACACACACACACACACACACACACACACACACACACACACACACACACACACACACACACACACACACACACACACACACACACACACACACACACACATCACAATGAGCACAACAATACAGCAAGTGTGTGTGTGTGTGTGTTGCAGAGCCAATCAACACGTTCCATGGTATCTACCAGAACAACGACGAGCCCATCCGACTGAGTTACCATGGCAACGTGCACTACAACTCTGTGGTCAACCCCAACAAGGCCACCATTGGAGTCGGACTGGGACTGCCGTCCTTTAAACCAGGGGTAGGAACACACACACACACACACACACACACACACACACACACACACACACACACACACACACACACACACACACATAAACTCTTGTTGTCTATTCAGCATGCAGACCAGTCTCTTATAAAGAGTCTCTCTCTCTCTTATCTATCTCTCGCTCTCTCTCTCTCTCCCTCTAGCAAGCGGACCAGTCTCTGATGAAGAGTGCTATCCGTTCCTCTGAGGAGTCCTGGATTGAACAGCAGATGCTGGAGGACAAGAAGAGAGCCACCGACTGGGATGCCACCAGCGAAGCCATCGAGGAACAGGTCTCTCTCTCTCTCTCACACACACACACACACACACACACACACACACACACACACACACACACACACACACACACACACACACACATTTAGAGACACAGACACAACACACTCCTCAGAGTCATGACTTGACGCAGACTAAAACTCACACACACACACACACCCACTGACTCACTCTGTCTCTCACACACTGTGACTCACATCCTCTCTCTCTTTCTCTGTCTGTCTGTCTCTCCATATTTCTCTCCACCTCTCTCTCTCTCTCTCCTTCAGGTGGCTCGGGAGTCCTACCTGCAGTGGCTACAGGACCAGGAAAAGCAGCAGCGACAGGTGTGTGTGTGTGTGTGTGTGTGTGTGTGTGTGTGTGTGTGTGTGTGTGTGTGTGTGTGTGTGTGTGTGTGTGTGTGTGTGTGTGTGTGTGTGTGTGTGTGTGTGCGTGTGTGTCTGCCCATTCATATCAGGTCACTTGGTAGTAGTCATACGGCAGTAGGTCTAACTGTGTGTGTGTCCTCAGCCTCGTAAGGCCAGTGCGGCCTGTAGCTCCGCCTCTGCTGCTTCCTGTTCCGCCTTTGATGATTGGTCGAGCCGCTCGCCTCACCAGAGAGGAGCCAACACCTCGCCAGAGCACCCCGGCCCCGCCCACAGTGATGCCATCGCTAAACCCTCCTCCCCCGGAACTCCCCCCTCACCCGGCGCACCAGGTAGACACACACACACACACACACACACACACACACACACACACACACACACAGGACAGTTGTCAATTCCACCGAACCCTTTGTCATGCTGTTAGAATTGCAGGATTGGACTGTCTTCAAATTGAGAAGTCATAATTGACTGGTTTTCATTGGCTCCAAATGATGGGGAGGACAATTTAAAATGGCGGAGATGACCAAGTCGTCTTTTTCCATTACCCCAACTCCAATATTTTGTAAAAAGCATAATTCAAAGTCTATTTCTCATTTGCAATCGGGTTGTCGAATGGGGGAAGTCCCCCAAAAGTTGTGGCTAGGCTGACAGCGGGGAAACTTCATTGTTTTCTCCAGAGAGACGGGACGTCAGCGAAGCACGTGGCCACAAGCACAGGTGGAGGACTTGATATTGTGTAGGGAAGGGGTCCCCGACCTATCTGGGTTTGGGAGTACTGCCCAAGGGCTACTGAGGGCTACAGAGGGCAACTTGTTCATTCAAAACCACCTCAATGTCTTGACATCATTTCAATTCACAATATGGTTGTTTCCTTTTCGTTTTTGATAAAGGTTATAAAAAAATAACCTCAAATTAAAAACAAGAAAAACATGTACTGTTTGTAAAATCTTGTCGTCGTCACCATTTATTAACACATTGAATACTGTGCCAAGGGAATAATGTTGTAGAATATTGGTGTTCTAAACCCTTTTTTGACGTTTTTGAGTCGCAGCATATTATGTGATGGGGCCACCTAAACATGGCTCATTTTAATGGTGAGACTTTACCGTCTAGTGGGTGAAAACTCTGTGTCCCTAGACATTTTTAATGCAGAGCAAACCCAATTTAAACCAAGGTGGGTATCCACATGTAATTCTCACAGACCTCCAAAAATCACATATAACATGCATTGAAGGCTCTAGATTCGAAATGTAACGTTTAAACTCAGAAACGTATTTTTTACTATTTGGTCCTCAACACATGGGACTCAATGTGTTACCCCAGAAGCTCCTTGAGGGGGTACGTAGCACCCACGGGCACCACACTGGTGACACAAGGTCTACGGCTTCAAAACAATGTAGAGCTAGCCTGTAATGAATCGGTGCTTTCCATGTCATCTAACCTGTCATAACTGTGTGTGTGTGTGTGTGTGCGTGCGTGTTTGTGTGTGTGTGTGTGTGTGTGTGTGTGTGTGTGTGTGTGTGTGTGTGTGTGTGTGTGTGTGTGTGCGCGTGCAGGCACCAGCAGTCAGGTGTGTGTGCCTCAGGAGCGTGCGTCCTCATCCCCGCGTGTGTCTCTCTACCCAACGCACACACACAATCTCGACTACCGCACCCTCATGCACATGTCTCCTACCGCTTTCGGTGAGTACACAGTGTACTACACACATTCTGATGTGCCTGCTTTGACTAATTGTGTGACTGAGTACGAGTATGCTACATTTAGTGTGTGTGTGTGTGCGTGTGCTTGTGTGCGCGCGTGCGCATGTAGACTGGGAGGAATGTGTGTTTGTATGCTTGTAGGTTGGGAGAATATCTTGGTGTCTGTGCTAGCAGTGTCTAACCTGTGTGTGTGTGTGTGTGTGTGTGTGTGTGTGTGTGTGTGTGTGTGTGTGTGTGTGTGTGTGTGTGTGTGTGTGTGTGTGTGTGTGTGTGTGTGTGTGTGTGTGTTTAGGTTGGGAGGAGGATGACATCCTGGCGTCTGTGTTGGCCGTGTCTCAGCAGGAGTACATGGACAGCATGAAGAAGAACGCATCACTACACAGAGAACCCTCTCCAGACCCCTCCTGATACACACACACACACACACACACACACACACACACACACACACACACACACACACACACACGCACATACTTCACTTGACCCCAACACACAGTCCTTGCCTGACACTTCCTGACTAAACACACACACACACACACACACACACACACACACACACACACACACACACACAGAGACACCTACCTACCTTCCTAAACACTCACACACACACACCCCTACTAAATGCATACCTCACTATGCCGAACACACACACACACACACACACACCGCATTGTTAACTCTGCATCAGCGCCCATCCTCGCCTCTCTTCTGTACATCCCATCTGCCCTGTTTGCATTAATGTCTACACTCATCTATTTATCCATCTATCCATCCATCCATCAGTCCTCACTGTATCTATTCATCCATCCTCACTCTATCTATTAATCACCCCCGCCCATCCCCCTTCCCATTTTGGGTGACGGCTTGTCTGCATAAAGGACAGAATGCTTCCTCCTCCTCCTCCTCCCCTCCTCCTCCTCTTCTCCCCATCCTCTCCTTCTCCTCCTCCTCCTCTCCTCCCTGCTTTTCTCCTCTCCTATCTCCTCCTCCACTCCTCTCCTCCCTCTTCCTTCTCCTCTTCCTCCTCCCTTTATACTTGCTGTTCTCCAGTATCTCATTAAAAATATCTTTGCTCAACTAAAGTCTGTGTTTGCTTTCTTCACACATGCAGGCACAGGGGGCAAGTGCCCGGGACTGCACCATCGCCAAACCCCAGCCCCATGGCCAAGCCTGCGATGTTAAAATCGTCTATTGCCACACTGTTGAAATAATAGTACTTTTTTACTGTAACAGTACATTTTTGTCATTTATTATACCGTTTTTGCTGATTTTTTTCACTCTCACGTTCAATGTCTCACCTCCTGCGAGGCAACGCAATATTGATAGCACAAATTGTATCCAATTTCTCAGGAATGTACATTTAAAATGTAATTTTCTCATTTTCAATCAGGGTTTAGAATGGGTAAAAGGATGTTGAAATGGTAAGAGTCCCCCAAAAGTTCCTGTGCCTTGGCTGACTGTGGAAAAACTTTTTTCTCCACAGAGGCGAGGTGACAATGAGGCAGGAGGCCACAAGCAGAAAGGATAGGACAGGAGGGTAGATATTGGAGGAGAGAGTGGAATATCGTATGAGAACGCCATCTTCCATTGGCTCTTATTGTTCCCTCAATAACGTGCAGTTCCACTAGATGGTGACAGAGGGCAAATGATGACTGG
>NC_085870.1:48976731-48979231 GCF_034702125.1 Engraulis encrasicolus | reverse complement strand
CGGGCCTGCAAATCACTTTCTAAAAACCAGAATAATATTTGTGTGTGTTGTTAAATATTTGTTGGAGTTTTGTTGTTTTTGGGTCAGAGGTGAAAAATTTCAAGTGGGCCCCAAGTTGGAAAGGGTTGGGAACCCCTGGTCTACATCGGAAGCTCTGAAAAGGGAATGCTCTTTACTTTACTTCCTGACTTTATATAGCCTATTCGTAAAAATAAATAAATAAATATATATATAGCCTAGTCATGCCTGAAACAGTCATTCAACAGCCTGAAACGAAACTGACCGCTTCCTTTGATATTCATAAATATGTTCATCAGAAATCTGCACTAAACGTGACTATTTACCTACCGTACATCTTTACGGAGAGCCACAATATTATTCTATGATAATTCATCAACAACTTTTTTACTGTATCTCTGTAAATTTCACAGACCTAGTATACCGGCTGCTTGTGTGTGTGTGTGTGTGTGTGTGTGTGTGTGTGTGTGTGTGTGTGTGTGTGTGTGTGTGTGTGTGTGTGTGTGTGTGTGTGTGTGTGTGTGTGTGTGTGTGCATGTACAGGTGTGTAATACCTGATCTTACGGCTGCTGGATCGAGACTTCTTCTTTTGGTAGGGCGTGTCCAGACTCGACTCCTCCCAGGGGGAGTGTTCTATCGGAGGACGATCCGCCTCCAACGCAGCAGGGGAGGGGCTTAGTGTGGAGGGGGAGTGGTTAGAGAGGAGGACAGGGCTGGGGATTGGACTGTCTCTTAAGTTATTGAGGGCGGGGCTTGGGAGGGGGCTGTGGGTTGTTGAGTGGTTAAACGAGGGAGTTCTAGAAGGAGGAAGGGAGTGATGGCTATTGAATGAGGGAGCTCTGGAGGGGCCGTGACTCAGCATCACAGGGCTCGGGATTGGGCTGTTCCTCATGTGGGCGTGGTTAGAGGCGGGGCCTGGGAGAGGGCTGTGGGCAATGTGGGTGAAGGAGGGAGTTCTGGAAGGGCCGTGGTTTAGGGAGGGGCTTCTGCAAAGGGCGTGGTTTAGGGAGGGACTTGGTAGAGGACTGGGTATGACGTGAACATGGTGGAGGGAGGGGCTTGGGACAGGGCTGGGGGTGTGGTTAAAGGAGGGGCTTCTGCTCCTGGTGGGGCTGGGCATGTAGTGCCCGTGATGGTTGTGACCTAGCGTGGAGGGGCGGACCTCCAGGGTTTGTGGGCGTGGCTTGGCGGGGTGAGGGTGTGTGGCCTCCAGTGACGGCTGCGAAGCTTGGCTGGCCCTCTCCTCTGAAGAGAAGAGAAACCATTGCAACCGGGGTTAGAGGTCAGATGGCAGCAGGAAGCACATGAAGAGCCTTTTCCAAAATGAGATATATCCAGTTTATAGAATGTTGGGAAATTGACATTTTAGTATTGGGCCTTCCATTGAAATGCATTGCAAAATGTATTTTTATATAGGTTTAAAAGTATGTTCTCAAAACATTTGAATGGCAAGAATTCACACATAGATGATAGGACTTCTTAGCAGTGAATTCCAATATTAAAATGCAAAAAGTAAAAAATGGTGGATATAGCGTTTTGGAAAAGAACTCTTCACATATACATCAGTCAGTTACAGAGGTGGCCAAAGTAAAAGTAGAAGTAAAAAACAAAGCCAAAGTTTCCTTCCAACACGAGAAGCTCCACTGAGTAACTGGTCTACAGTTACTATTGAGCAATGGATCTGATTCTGTACTGGTTGAATGGGGGTTCATTTTAGGGTTTTAGCTTTTTCCAGTAACAACGTCTAGCCACCTCATTAGGTACAATGGAATAACGAACGGGTGTAACTGCTATGTAATATCATGTGCTAGTGTTGTAGTTACTCAATGCATTTACTTCTAGATTTTCTTTGGCCACCTCTGGTCTGTTACAACACCGGTTATTACTGTTACACATCGGCCTATTCCTAACAGAGGTGTCAAAAGTAAAAGTTAAAGTAAATTCATGGTGTAAGTACAACATTAGCACATGATATTACATAGTGGTGTCTCAATTTTCTCCACTGTACCTGATGAGGTAGATAGACTGAAAAACACTAGAAACCCACCAAAGACTTGACCCAACCAGCTGACAGGTCTACTGGTCACTCAGATAAGTTACCTGTGTTGGAAGGAAACGGTGTTTCTTTTTTTATATTTTGACATTTACTTTTGACACCTCTCTTCAGCAGCAGGAAACACGCACATGTCAGCGTTAGTGATGCGTTAAAGGTACACTGTGTAGGATGGTGGTCAGAGTAGGTATTGCAACTATGCTAATCATTGAAACTGTGCTGCTTTTTGCCAAATTTGATCTTTTCAAGTATATTTACTCGGTAATAAACTAATATTCACTAGTATGACCAAAGTACGGTAAGTTTTGCAGCTAAAAACATCTATTCCTGGAAATTCAAAATGACGGAAGAATGGAGAAGATCCCCCTTTTCATGTCTGAAACGTGCAATACTCCCAGTCATAACAAATACTTGGAATCTGATGGTGTA
>NC_085870.1:48939231-48954231 GCF_034702125.1 Engraulis encrasicolus | reverse complement strand
TCCTACATTCTCTTCTCTCATCTGCCCTCTCTTCTCCTCTCCTAAATTGTCTCCATTGTGTTACTTGTTCTGCCAGCCAGGCACCAGAGTCAGAACCCTCAGATCACCCCACTCTTCACAGCTCAGGAGTTCACTTCAGATTCTCTCTCTCTCTCTCTCTCTCTCTCTCTCTCTCTCTCTCTCCTCTCTCTCTCTCTCTCTGTCTCTCTCTCTCTCTCTCTCTCTCTCTCTCTCTCTCTCTCTCTCTCTCTCTCTCAGACCCCAAAACTGACAGATCAGCCCACTCTTCTCAGTCCAGGCGTTTACAACAGATTCTCTCTCTATATCTCTCTCTCTCACACACACACACACACACACACACACACACACACACACACACACACACACACACACACACACACACACACACACACACACACACACACACACACACACAGGACGCATCAAATCGTGTGGTGTGTGAAATTGAATGTGTTGTTGCCGTTGCCCCGCTCGGTACAGTGGAGTCGTTGAGAGTGTAATGTGATATGCGACCAAACTTTGCAAACTTCGCTGCAGCCTCGCCAGACGCACAAAGCCCTGCACCACAGCAGAACTCCCACAATGTTTACGCCTCGTTGTGTGTGCGCTTTTGCATCCGACGGGCATAAACCGTTCACATGTGCAGCGCTAGCTAACCAGTTGTAACATTGTAACAGCGTGTGTGTATGTGTGCGTGTGTGTGTGCGTGCAGAGACGTTCCAGGACACACACACAGCAACACGCTGGATACACTGGATTTATATGCACGTGCAAAACACACCAGAGGTGCTGGAGCTTACCGTGTTTGCAGATGGAGACCGTGAAGAGTTTTGTCCGACGAGAGAGAAGCTTTACCGGCCATAACAGTAGAATTCCACACGAGCCATGCTATTACAACTTTACACACGTTTCCCGACGCATTCCAGCCAGCGGTGGCCTTCGCGAGCCTACTCTCGGGCTGTGGGAACCGCGATCCGGTGTCGTCACGGGGAGGGGGAAAGATTTTAAGCAATCTCGTGAATCTTCACTTTGTGCTTTGTAGCGTTTTGAGATCATTTGATTTAACGCATCACATGCGCTGCTTGTGAAGAGTGGGGCCGGTTAAATCTCAGCCGTCGAGTTACTACGAGAGAAGTTTTTAGTTGTTTTTAATTCCGCCGATGGCGCGTTCACACCCCTCTGTGGTCGCACAATGGCATCGTCCCCACCCCCTCCGCTGGGGATCGGACACACACACACACACACACACACACACACACACACACACACACACACACACACACACACACACACACACACACACACACACACACACACACACACACACACACACACACACACACACACACACTGTCTGCCCCATGGTAACAACAGCAGCGACCACTCCTCTACCCATGCATTCTACTTCTCTGCCCCACTGTAACAGCAGCCTACCTGCACCATTCCTAGTTGCAAACCCACTCACACACACACACACACACACACACACACACACACACACACACACACACACACACACACACACACACACACACACACACACACACACACACACACACACACACACACACACACACACACACACACACATTCCCCTGTGGGCCTTTCTCTCCAACACAATGCTCCGGGAGCCACTCGTCCACATCGTGTATCAGCAGATCAACTTTGGTGTGTGTGTGTGTGTGTGTGTGTGTGTGTGTGTGTGTGTGTGTGTGTGTGTGTGTGTGTGTGTGTGTGTGTGTGTGTGTGTGTGTGTGTGTGTGTGTGTGTGTGTGTGTGTGTGTGTGTGATTCACATCAGTGAATCAGCTTTGGGGTGGACTGTGCTTTGCTCTGTACTGCGGATAGAGGAGAGCCTGTAGAATGGCTGGATGTTTATCTTTTTTTTCTTTCTTTGGCTAGAGATGGGAAATGTAGTGGTAGTGAGGAAGAATTTCAGTGTGTGTGCATATGTGTAGCCTGCCTGTCATACCTGTACTGAGGACCCTCTCGAAAACATGATGTTCATCTCATGGGGGCTATCCTCTAATATAGAATTAGAATTGTTTAAATACACAGAGCGCTGGGATCATGGCATTGCATTACATTAGGCCTAAATGACATAACTTACATGACATTACATAGCTTACATTACATTACATTCCATTATATTACATAACTTAGGCCTACATTGCAATCGGCTACATTACATTACATTTGGCAGACGTTTTTAGCCAAAGCGACTTGAAATCAGGGCCATAATCACAGTATACAACACGTACAGATACAAAGTGCACATATACATAACAATAAGTGCAAATGCCTAGTAGGGTTAGTGGGATTTTTTCCCCCCAAATTTTATTTCAAGCTCATTAGCACAGGGTTAGCACAGGGTTAAAGTACATAGAGTATGAGGTGCGTGCACATCAGGGCTTGACACTGGCACCTGCCAACCGACCAAATGCTGATAAAAGTTGGCTGTGGCTGGTAATAATTTCAGTGTCACTAGCCAATTTGGCAGGTAGCTTATTCTATGGTATGACTTTTCAGAATAGGCTTTATTCTGAAGTTTCCCCTTGGGTATCAATTCTTTGTATTTAAGTTCAAGAAAAGCTCAATTACTCTGTTTCTATTTGTTTGATTTATTTCCATGTAGAAAGCTGTGCACTCATCTTCTTGCTTTAGCTCCTCATCTTCTGAGGTTAGATGTACAGCGGCATGATGAAGAAAAAAAGAACAAAAATCAAATTTGTGGCTAGTAGAATAGCTGAATGGCTAGTGACTCGGGAAAACCGCTAGCCACAAAGGCCAGCAAGCATAAAAGATAATGTCAAGCCCTGGTGCACATCCCAAAAAAAGGATATAAATGGGACATAAGCAGGGGTGAAAGTAGGCATAAATCACAGCAAGGGAGCCTCTGCAGTGTGTGGATATGAAGAGTTCAGATGCAAAACCCCCCTAACTCCATTTCTGAGGACCTGCACTTCTATATTTTTAGAGAACCCTGTTGTTGGTTTGGTTTACATTTATGTACTTGATAATACATATATGACTATAAATATATAAATAGTTATATTACAGAAATAAAATAAAAAATATGCAATTTTGATAGCTTTGTATTAAATACAAATTAATTAAGATTATTTTCTGAAAAGGCACTTAGGGGGGTTTGCATCTGAACTCTTCATATTTCTTTTGTTCTTTAATTGTGGCATTACATTACATTGCATTGCACTGCATTATATACATTTCATTACAAAGAACGGGATGTATTTTTACAGTACAGCTTACATAAGATGACATAAGCAATTGACATGTGGAGGAATACAGAGTAAGAACTGTATGCCGTGGCTCAAAGGGTAAGGCACTGCACTTTTACGCTGGGGACCAGGGTTTAATTATGGCCCGAGGTCATTTCCCGATCCTCCCCCACCTCTCTCTCCTACTCGCTGCCTGTCATTATCGGAAACTGTCCTGTCAAATAATGGTATAACAAAACCCTAAAAATAAAACCCAACTGTGACAAGCCAGGGTGCAGCACATTAAACCTGTCTCTCACCAGTTGGTATGCTTCACCTTTGTCTTCTTGGTCACATCTGGGGGAACTCCCCACAACTGACACATTTCCTAATGACATGCCACTTCAGCCACTCACATTGAACTAGTTAGCCAGTTTAAAGGACACTGTTGGTGAGAGGTGTTTTTGTTTGAAAGGTGGACTCTCGGAAGAGAAGAGAAGAGAAGAGAAGAGAAGAGAAGAGAAGAGAAGACTCTTCCCAAGAAGGTTGAGAGGCGTGACTCTAAATCCCTCTCCAGTACCTCTCTGATCTCCTCCAGCACTACACCCAATCAAGGTCCCCGAGGTCATCTGGCAAGGACCAGCTTGTCATCCCCCACTCCAGGCTACCGTTTGTGACAGAGCCTTCTGTGTTGCTGCCCCCACCCTCTGGAACAGTTTACCTCTCCACATCCACCAAGCCTGCGCTCTGGCTACGTTCAAAAAGCATCTCTTGTCACATCTTCACTGAGGCCTATGGACCTTAACCCTTCCCACCTCCTCTTTGCCCAACTGTTATTACCCAGCTGGTAGCTACCACAGGGGCAAAGAGTTGGGAGAGGGATCTCAGAGCAGAGGTCAAGGCCAAGGCCAAGGCCAAGGCCGTGTGTGTGTGTGTGTGTGTGTGTGTGTGTGTGTGTGTGTGTGTGTGTGTGTGTGTGTGTGTGTGTGTGTGTGTGTGTGTGTGTGTGTGTGTGTGTGTGTGTGTGTGTGTGTGTGAGAGAGAGAGTGACCACATTTGATCTTTATTTTACACACACACACACACACACACACACACACACACACACACACACACACACACACACACACACACACACACACACACACACACACACACACACACACACACCTTTTCACATATTGAATATCCTTTATATTCTTTTATTGATATTTTGTATTGTATTGTAAGAAGTAAAAGTCCATCTCATTAGTCTGCCTCACTTCTCGATATTGGTTCGTCTCCTGAAGTCTCTGTGTAGCTCTGTGCTTAGTGTTGTTGTTCAAAATGCAGCGCTCTCTCTCAACGTGTTATTGTTTGAAATGTGCAGCAGAAACTAACTGTACTCTGATTCTGCCACTAGATGTCACTATAGGACCAGGCGTGGCATGCCTGAGGAGTCAGGGACAGCTGTCTCGTACAGCGTTCTCCCTCTAGAGGGCGACAGAGAGAACTCTTCCTCAAGATAATCATGCTGTACAGCTTTTGTTCTGAAACCTTTTTTTTTTTGCTGGGACCCCCCCAAGAATATTTCGGGACAACCCACCTATCATTTTCCGAATGCAGAAACTGATTTCTGCTAAACTTGAATGTAAAATCACAGGAGAGGTAAATACATTTATTAACCATTGAAGTGAATATTGTTACTAACAATGTGTGGGAATGTTATAAAAGCATCATATATTCAAGGTTTTGTGCAAAAAGTCCCTTCTGTAGGTGACCCCCCCTGTAGTACTTCCACGATCCTATTAGGGGTCCCAGCCCCTAGTTTGAGAAACAATGATGTACAGTAAGTGATTGTACACTTAGCTGATGCTTTTATCCAAAGTGACTTACAGTTGTTAGATTACATTTGGCGTTAGATTACATTTGACGTTTTGTTCAGTATACATATACATTGTTCAGTATATTGCTTGTGAACTTTTATCTGCAAGTGTTGCATGCTATGATTATGTCCTTGATTGTATTTGTAAGTCACTGGATGAAAGCATCTACCACTTTACTGTAATGTAGTAATGTAATGTACAGGGGAGTGACCGTTTTTTCTGTTGACTGTCAAGCGAAAGGGAGTTTTTCTTCACCCCTGATGCCACCAGGGGCCGCATCTGAGCGCTCAATCTCTGTGTGACTATCTATGACTTATGCTAGGCCCAGCCACTATGGACCTTACGCATCTAAGAATCCTGGTCCTAACCTACGTTGACCTTATGACTCTACAATCTCTATCTATCTCTTCTTCCTCTGCCTTCCTGCTATTTCTGCCTCTCCTCTATACCTCTCCTTTAAAATCCATCTCTAACAATGATGTTTTTTTCCCATTTGTTAAGCACTTTGAGTTACATGCCTTGTATGATACAGTGCTATACAAATACAATTATTATTATTATTATTATTATTATTATTATTATTATTATTATTATTATTACTTTCTGTTGGCTTTTTTGGAACTCTTCACCAAGCCTATAACCAAATTAGCCAAACTTAGCAAAAAACTACTTTGCACTCAGTTTTAGATTTATAGCACACACTTAACAAAATATAAGAAAAACAATCCACACCAACACTCATTTTTTGTCATTGTTTCATTGTTTTCACAACTGTGAACACAAGTCACTGCTTTACACACAATGTCCAAATGATGAACAATAGGTCCCTAACCTCCGAAAAAAAATACATACATTTTGAACAAAGAAACCAAGAGGCAATCTGTTTTCATTGTTTTACTGTCTGTGCAATGTGTGCTAGTACTGTGATGGGTGTGTTAACAATCTGGTATAAAACATTACATTTTACCACTGTGTGCTAATCAAACCAGAGGTGGAAAGTAACTAATTACTTTACTCGCGTTACTGTAATTGAGTAGCTTTTTTGTGTAGGCTACTTGTACTTTTTAAACTACTTTTAAAAATGTGTAATTTTACTTTTACTTGAGTAGCCTACATTTTCGGTACATTTTACAGCACAAGCGTTACTGAGTCAAAAAAAAATCCAAAAAACCTCTAGAATTCTAGCCTAGTTTATAAAGAGTTCTCGCGTGCGACCTCTCACTCAAACGCTGATGGCTGACATGGAGGCGATGGAGATTCACTTAACTCAGAGGAGATCAACATTAGCTGTTCTTCCTCTAACGCAGTGCACCCCTTGCACATCTAGAGGCAGAAGACGCTGATTGTTAAAAAGTAACTTTTTACTTTTACTCAAAGTAGGCCTACATTTTAAATGATTTACTTTTTACTTGAGTATATTTTTTGACTGGTAAATTTTCTCGTACTTGAGTACATTTTCAACAGAGTAACAGTACTTGTACTTGAGTACAATATTTTAGTACTCTTTCCACCTCTGAATCAAACCGTGTTGGGTCTTGCAATATACAGTATCTACTCAGTTCTGCTGATTTCGTGTGAGGTAGCTGTATTTATGTGAAGAATTTTACAAAACTGCTTCAGTTGCAAAAAAATAGCTTTAGCGATAGAAAAAAAACTGTAGCAAGATTACTAGTTTGGTATAAGGAGAGACAAGGGGAGTTTACAGGTTAGGGCAGACTATTGGTGTTTGCTGCGAAGTGACTGGGGAGGGTGATGTGTATAGTGCGAGATATGTGTGTATGTCTATGATACGAGGTGTGTGTGTGCATGTGCGTGTGCGTGTGTGTGTGTGTGTGTGTGTGTGTGTGTGTGTGTGTGTGTGTGTGTGTGCGTGTGCGTGTGCGTGTGTGTGTGTGTGTGTGTGTGTGTGTGTGTGTGTGTGTGCGTGTGTGTGTGTGCATGAGACCAAGGGTGTTTACAGGTTAGGGTGACTGGGGCATGAAGCACCTCTGTGGTTTCCCTTTGTGCTGTATGCCCCAGACACAGACAAACACACACACACACTGCACGCAGGCTGGCAGAGACACACATATACTATGCCCCAGACAGAATGTTGCGCACACATCACTGAAGACGCAGCAGCAAGCAGCAGCCAGAGGTGTAGCGCTCCTGTGTGTGAGAGAGAGATGGAGAGAAAGAGAGAGAGATAGAGAGGGAGAGGGAGAGATAGAGGGAGAGAGAGAGAGGGAGAGAAAGAGGCGTTTGCCGTTGGTGTGGTTTTTCTGAGCATGTGTCATGTGGTCGCTTCTCAGTAACGTAGCACATATCCTCCGCTCGCTTGCTCTCTCTCTCTCTCTCTCTCTCTCTCTCTCTCTCTCTCTCTCTCTCTCTCTCTCTCTCTCTCTCTCTATCTCTCTCTCTCTCTCTCTCTATCGGCAGTTAGAGTGATAGTGGGGTTAGGTGCCTTGCTCAAGGGCACTTCAGCCTCTGATCTTTTAAGACCACCTCCCTAACCATGAGGCCACAGCTGCCCGATATATGGATACTGTAAAGCGGCCTTGGGTTCCATGAAAGTAGCTACAAGTTATTAATATTATAAGATTACACCCCAATGTTTCCTGTGTTTACAGAATCATACAAAACTATGATGACAACATGACAATATTTATAGAAAATGATCTCATACTGTAATATGTTGCTGTATTATACTGGCATTCTATAATCTTAAGTGTATAGTGTGAACATAGTTTTAATTTCCGCACTTTTACTTTTCACTTGTAGTTTACAACCTTTGTGTTTGTGATGTACTGTATGAGTATAGATGTACTTCAGATCATCAACACCTCACTACAAACAGGCATATTCCCAGGCTGTCTGAAAGAAGCAGTTGTGAAACCCTTACTGTTTCGCCAATATCCAGAACCTCACCATCAAAAGCATCCAACATTCAAAACATCACCTTCCAAAACATCATTCACATTCAAAACCATCCAAACACTCAGTTTACAGCCAGACCTACAGGGGGCAGACAACATTGCAATGGCCACACCATAGCACTTCAACTGTGACTTCCTGTCAGGTGACCGCTACTTCCTGTATGGCAGCCATTTTAAAGGCATTTCAATGCATGCTGCTAAGGAGAAAGAAGCAAAAGCTTGAAGAAACAAACGAAAGAAACATACTGAAAATAACTTAAAAAGAATCCCTCAGTTCACCAGTCAAACGCAACTGGTAAGAGATTTTACTTTTAAATACTTACCTTCTGTTGAATGTGGAGAAGATGAACTTTCGGCCGGCATGTGTGCTTCACATGTGCAGATGTGAAATGTTTGTTCTAGTTGGCATTTGACTTTGTTAATTGTAATGTTAATGACGTCAGTTAATCATTTCCACTTAGTTTGTTGGTTGACTAATTTGAGGTCTGCAGTTTATGTTCAGTTTGACAAAGGAGATTATTATTTGAATTAGTTGCTCAAACCAGACCAATTGTTTGGAACAGCAAACCTTTATTTGACATAAGTAATTGAACAGTGATTACTTTATTTTGTGTATTTGAAATGTTTGAAATTTGAAGTGTTTAATTTTGTCCAAACTTGGAATAACACCATGTATTTTCTGTTATATTGTTCAAGGTTTTCAACCTATCTGACAACTTGATCCCCATCAACAACAAAATCAACTAAAGATACTCAATAAAACACAACAAAGGGGAATCATCTTGTCTGAGTTGTTCCTTGCGTGACCTGGGCTCTTTTCAAGTTCGAGCAAAACTGAGGGAAAATCAAAAAACACATCAGAACTTGACAGTTGAAAACCAGCGAGACGAGGAAAAATAGACGAAGGATCAACGGCCTCCAGTCGACCTTGTCTACGCGAGGAAAACTGCAAGATGGCGGAAGAAGCCACTGGAAAATCCATCAAACAGTTGAAGCAGGAGAGGACTTTGGTGAAGACGGCCTTCATGAAGCAGGCAAATTATCTCTCCAGCGAAATTGGACACCTGACAAAGTCAGACATTCAAACTGAATACAAGAAACTCTGCTCACACTGCAGGGAAGTCAGCGACGCTAACTACGAGTACAAGCTTGGTCTGCTAGCAGAGGCTGACGGAGAGGAAGATGAGGAGAAGGAGCTGAACCCCAAAGATGAAGCAGACCTTTTAAAGACCATGGAGGACTGCATGAACAGACTGGAAGAAGCCAGGCACCATGTGCAGTCCAGTCTCTGGTCACGGTATGCTGAGGGGGAGCTGACCTTCGCTGTTGAAAAAGCAGAATGGACATGTGAACAAGCTCATGGAATCCCTGTGTCCATCGTCAACAAAGACGGATATGAGCACCAGGTGGAAAGAGCGAAGCAACTTGTCGCAGACGTTGTGGCTGGATTCAAGGAATGGGAGGAATGGATTCCCAAAGAAGAGAAGGCTGACTTGGACGGCAGGATAAAGGGCTTAAGAAAGCTGAAAAACAATCTTGTGGCAAAAAAGTGTGAGTTCCTGACAGTGCTGAGAACTACAGAGGAGGAGAGGCAGGAAACAACTCTTCAGACCCAGTCAGCACCGCAGCCAGCCCAGCAGTCGATCGACAAAATGAATCCCACCAGCCTGCCCAGTCTCCATGGCTCAAGAAGAGAACAGAAGGAAGACTCTTGCGTTGATGTTGTGCTTACCTCACACAAGGACCTGGAAAAACTGGACAAGAATACCAGAGGAGGAGAAGAAGAAATCCTGAAGCCCTGGATCCAGTCAGGCCAAAGTGGGAGGGACGGGCAAGCGCCAGCAGCGTCAAACAAGATGCTTCTTCTCTCAAGTCGAAGGGGAAAAAACGGCAGAGCCCACAGAGTCAGCTACTTGGTCAAAAGTGAGGAATTAAACCCGATGACCTCAGACAACTTCTCCAAGAAGAAGAAAAAGAGAGCATGTCAAAATCTCCTGAAAGAACAGGTGAAAGAGAAGACTCCCAAACCACTGACTAGAAGACAGCTGCTGAGCCAAGTAGCTACTCTGTCTGACCCAAGAGGTCTTGGCACTCCTCTCAAACAGAAAGGTGCCATTCTAGCCAGGACCAAATTCTTCTCACCAGCACTGACCAGACCACAGGTCAAGAAAATCAAACCCGTTGCGCCATCTAGTGGTGCAAGCGGCCCAGTGATGTTGAAAGGCAAAAGAAACCCTTATGTTCTGCAAAACACTGTGGATGGGAATGAGCTAAAGACTCAATTCCGAAGATCACAAACTGGTCCCGCAGTGAAAAAACGGTCTAATCACAGAAAATTCAGCAGCCTCACGAAGGTGACCAAAGTCATTGCCTGGGCGTGGAGAGCTGCAAAGATATGGAAAGGATTACTGGCAAAAACCCCAGTCAGAAGTGGACCAAAGTGGGAGGGGCTTCCGCCAGAAGAAATGAAGTCCAAACTGGCTGCATCAGTCCAACACACCACCGGCCATCGTCTGGATGTGGAAAAAGATGCAGAAACTGACATCAGACCAGTCTCCATCCTGACATCTGACCACAAAACAAAACAAAAACAAAAACGATGACCATCACCAGCTCTTGTGACCTCTCTGGGTTCCAGAACCGAGAGGTCAAGTGGGAGGTGTTTCGTCAACATCCAGAACCTCACCATCAAAAGCATCCAACATTCAAAACATCACCTTCCAAAACATCATTCACATTCAAAACCATCCAAACAATCAGTTTACAGCCGGACCTGCAGGGGGCAGACAACATTGCAATGGCCACACCATAGCACTTCAACTGTGACTTCCTGTCAGGTGACCGCCACTTCCTGTATGGCAGCCATTTTAAAGGCATTTCAATGCATGCTGCTAAGGAGAAAGAAGCAAAAGCTTGAAGAAACAAACGAAAGAAACATACTGAAAATAACTTAAAAAGAATCCCTCAGTTCACCAGTCAAACGCAAATGGTAAGAGATTTTACTTTTAAATACTTACCTTCTGTTGAATGTGGAGAAGATGAACTTTCGGCCGGCATGTGTGCTTCACATGTGCAGATGTGAAATGTTTGTTCTAGTTGGCATTTGACTTTGTTAATTGTAATGTTAATGACGTCAGTTAATCATTTCCACTTAGTTTGTTGGTTGACTAATTTGAGGACTGCAGTTTATGTTCAGTTTGACAAAGGAGATTATTATTTGAATTAGTTGCTCAAACCAGACCAATTGTTTGGAACAGCAAACCTTTATTTGACATAAGTAATTGAACAGTGATTACTTTATTTTGTGTATTTGAAATGTTTGAAATTTGAAGTGTTTAATTTTGTCCAAACTTGGAATAACACCATGTATTTTCTGTTATATTGTTCAAGGTTTTCAACCTATCTGACAACTTGATCCCCATCAACAACAAAATCAACTAAAGATACTCAATAAAACACAACAAAGGGGAATCATCTTGTCTGAGTTGTTCCTTGCGTGACCTGGGCTCTTTTCAAGTTCGAGCAAAACTGAGGGAAAATCAAAAAACACATCAGAACTTGACACTTACTAAAAAAGAAAAACCTGGATGCACTGGTACTAAACAACTATAGGCCCATATCCAATCTACCATTCATGGGTAAAATAATAGAGACAATTGTTTTTAACCAATTAACTGCCTTCCTAATGTCTAATAGCTACCTTGATACGTTTCAATCAGGTTTCCGTGCCTACCAGCACTGAAACAGCTCGTATTAAAGTTATGAATGACATAAGATTGAATTCTGATGCTGGCAAATCATCCGTCTTGGTGCTACTCGACTTAAGTGCCGCTTTCGATACAGTTGATCATGCCCTACTACTACATAGACTGGAACCAGGGCCGGTTCTGGCTTATTTGGTGCCCTAGGCGAGTTTGATTTCTGGCGCCCATACCCCCCGCCCCCCTACCTTTGAAAGAAAAAAAAAATCTTTCTTATACCTCACAGAACACAAGACTAATATCCTTAGTAAGCTTAACTAAATAGCATCAAGAACAATAACCGTTTTTCATCAAATGGATTTGTGGTTCTTTTTGACAGGCGAACACATCAGATTGAGTCGCATGAAAGTAGCTTCACTGTGTGGTGTGTTGGATGTGATGGTGGTGGGGCCCCCAACCCCAGATGAGAGGGAGGTTATCAATGTGTTTGAATTGTAACGTGAAATTGAAATGCCAGGAGAGTGATACAGTACATTTGCATGTAAAATGCATGTGTAGACAATAAGCCTACCAAGGAGGTCTGCATTGATCTACACTATCTACAGCATCACAAAGCATGGCAGCATAACAATTTTAATAAGCTACACATTTGTGCTGTCTTCCAAACCAATTTCATTTCTGGACTGGAAATAGTGGTGCATTTGTGAGTAGGAGAATGAGAAGGGGGCTATCTATGTGTTTGGAGGAACAGGGTGAGAGAAAGGGAGAAGAGCTGTCACGCTATTGAATTTCATAATATACAAAATATAGTAAATAGCCTCACTTGTCTGCTGTGCATGGTTCTGTTACATGATTAATGTAGGCTATGACATTCTGGTCTGGAAATTAATGTTTTTTTAAGCTTACAACAAGCAGGTAATTCATGTGGATGGAAGGAGATATGGCAGCTAAAATTGTTTTAAACATTGCACCAGTCTTACTTTACATTGCTTGTCAACCTAAGCAAGTATTATGATATCAGGTGGGTGTTAGTGAGTAGTGAGTAGGCTACTAACAGCTACTTTACTGGATTTCATTGCTTGGCATACTTGGCTAATGTTAGCATGCTAACTAGCGATTTCTCTGATCAAAAACAAAGCTCTTTTTCTCTCTAATTCCAAATAGTAACCTCATAACTATTAGGCTTTCCATAATCACAAACGGTTGCTGATTAAATCACATAGTTCCAAAACACCCTCTGAAACTCCTGCATCATGCAATGAGTGGTTTAATGAGAACATAATAATCTCCATCCAGCAGAGCAGCACTACTGTTTGCGCTTGCCCCCTCTGTCTCTCGAGTGAGTCTCCAAATTCAAAATAGACCACACGCTGTCACTCGTCCCGCCCCCTTTCTCAGAACTGTCTGTTTATTGGTTCACAGACTTCCCAGAGACAGTTGGAAGAGATATTACTATTGGCTGAGGGGCGCTTTGCCGTGAGGAGCGCTTTCGCCACTCTTTGTTGATTGCGACTTCATAAAAAAAACTTCATATCGCAAAATTATACATAGGATAGCGCCATTTCGGCGCCCCTTCTTCACATGGCGCTCTAGGCGACCGCCTAGCCGGCCTATGCTAAAAACCGGCCCTGACTGGAACACTGGGTTGGCTTTACAGGCATAGTGATCAACTGGTTAAAATCGTACTTACAACAAAGAAGTTTTTTGTCGCCATTGGAAGACATACCTCATCACCGATGTCTCTTAACTGTGGGGTCCCCTAGGGCTCCATTCTGGGACCACTACTGTTCAATCTGTATATGCTGCCACTGGGACACATCATGGAGAATAACTCCATAGCTTACCATAAATTACCATAGCTATGCGGATGATACCCAACTCTACTTATCTATGTCCCCCAATGACTACACCCCCTTTGAATCACTCTATCATTGCATGGACCAAATTAACAAATGGATGTCTCACAATGTCCTCCAGTTGAACACAGATAAAACTGAAGTAATTATATTTGGGAAAAGAAAGGAGAGACAAAAGATTGCTACTATCCTTGAAACGAAGGGACTTAAAGCAAGGGATACAGTTAAAAATCGTGGAGTCCTCATTGACAGTGACCTAAACTTCAACAGTCACATGAAAGCTATTACTAAGTCTGCATTTTATCACATAAAAAACGTCTCTAAATTTAGGGGCCTTATGTCTAAACATGATTTGGAGAAGCTAATACATGCCGTCATTTCTAGTAACGTTGATTACTGTAACGGCCTCCCCAAAAAGACCATCAAACAGCTTCAACTTGTACAAAATGCAGCAGCAAGGGTTCTTACAAAAACAAGGAAGTTCGACCACATTACTCCAATTTTAAGATCACTGCATTGGCTCCCAGTAAGCTACAGAATTGATTTGAAGGCAATGCTACTTGTGTTTAAATCATTAAATGGAATGGGACCCACATATCTACTGGATATGTTTCAGCTGTATGCACCAACCAGGTCACTAAGGTCAACAGAGAAGATTTTGCTGGTTATTCCAAAAGTCAAAACAAAGTGTGGAGAGGCAGTCTTTAGCTTCTATGCTTCAAAGCTTTGGAACCAGCTTCCAGATGACGTAAAAAATGCACCCACTGTTGATAGCTTTAAATCTAGATTCAAGACAAAGCTGTTCTCAGATGCTTTCCCCTAGCTCAAATTCTCATTTTTTTTAATGTTTATTTTATGTTTTATTTTATTATTATTATCATTTTACCCTATGTTTTATCTTAATGTTTCAAATGCTCTTTGACTAATTAAGGTTCTTTGACCTTCTTTCTTCCATGTTTCCTTTCTTTTTTGCATTTGTTAATCTTGTGAAGCACATTGAGTTGCACCTGTGTATGAAATGCGCTATACAAATAAACTTGCCTTGCCTTGCCTTGCCTATAGTGTCTGCATGTTCTGTCATGTTGCATTGTTTGCTATCTTGTCCCATAAGATTAGGCGCATACGACTTTGTTGCGAGCGTCGATGTTGCAAAAGGCAGGTGAGCGAGAACTTGTTGTCACGATGTGGGTGTTATACATACATACACAAATACAGCGCATCTAAAGTCGGCCACAAATATGAACGAGACAATGAGCTCGCACCAGTTTGCTCTACTAACACACCACTTGTGAGGAGAGGGGGGACAGGCAATGAGGAGGAGCTGAAGTGGGGACCTGCGCAAACTTGTGTAGAGGTGTGAGACAAGACCCATATACACACGTGAGTGAGTTGTTGACCAACCAGTTCATGGGCGCGTGACCTCGG
>NC_085870.1:48914231-48934231 GCF_034702125.1 Engraulis encrasicolus | reverse complement strand
GTTAATAATTTCTAGTTTGTTGACATGTTGGTGTGTGCATTTTTATTCTGTTCTGCTGATTTTGCAATTTAATGTTTATTGAAAGAATATATATTTCAATAGAATATTTCAGTGGAACATCGGGATACAGGTAAATATAAACAAAAGCATACTATATGAAAACATCTTTCTCTTTCTTTCTCTCTCTCTCTCTCTCTCTCTCTCTCTCTCTCTCTCTCTCTCTCTCTCTCTCTCTCTCCAGTGGCCAACCAACTAGGAGTAAGATCAACCAGAGTTATAGAACATCTCCTTGGGAAGTGGGAGGGGTTGTTTACAGATGAAGACAAAAGGTTGCTTAATGATTTTTCTATGGGTGTGATGTCTCCAAATGACTCTGATGTTTTTTCCTAATTTTACTCTCAATGTAAATCTGGATGAGGGTTCTGGTGTTTTACTTACGTCTGAACCGTTGTCTTTCCTTGGGTGCAACCTTGCCTCTGGTAAGGCTTTGTATAAACTGTGTGTTGTGGTTCTGAGCAAAAAACACCTTGACAAAAGAATAGACACACCTTGGCGTGCTGTTTTTCAAATGACTGAGGAGGTTAAACCGCAATGGAGGGTATTTCACAAGTCACCATTACCAAAGAAATATGGGGACCTACAAAGGAGGGTGTTGCATGGGGCAGTGGCTGTTAATACTTTCATTTCAGTTTTAAATCCAAGTGTAAGTGAGCAGTGCCCCTTTCGTACATTGAGGGAGACCATTTTTCATGCTTTCATGCAATGTGAGAGGCTAGAACCTCTGTTTTCCCTTTTAAAACGTTGTTTACTGGTTTCAATGAAAACTTTTCAATTGAAAGCTTTATTTTTGGGTTCAAATATTGTCAAAAACGCAAGTCTAAATGTCTTTTATTGAACTTTCTACTGGACAATCCAAAATGGCCATTTATGTAAGTAGGCGAAACAAAGTAGAGTTTGACTCAGGGTACAATACTGTAACAGTGTTTAAGACATTGGTGAAATCAAGAATTTTTGTTTATTTTCATTTTTATAGTGAAATTAATGATCCTGGGTCTTTTGAGAAGACATGGTGTTACAAAAGTGCTGTTTGCTATCTTGAGCATGGCACACTCACTTTCAACAGCCTGTTAGAGAACCTGCAGCCTGATTAATTGTGACACACAGACTCATGTATATTTATTTATTTATTTTCTATTTATTTATTTTTGGCTGCTTTTTTAATCATGTTTTAACTACTTGTCTATAGTAAAGAATCTTAAGAAAGAATGTGCAATAAACGAAGTTTGAAAGTCTAAAAGTCTCTCTCTCTCTCTCTCTCTCTCTCTCTCTCTCTCTCTCTCTCTCTCTCTCTCTCTCTCTCTCTCTCTCTCTCTCTCACACAGAGAGAGAGAGAGAGAGAGAGAGAGAGAGAGAGAGAGAGAGAGAGAGAGAGAGAGAGAGAGAGGGCTGAGAGAGAAGGAGAGAGAGAGAGAGAGAGAGAGAGAGAGAGAGAGATAGTAGAGCGGCTACAAGGCCAATTTGGCTTGAATCGTGCAAATTATGATACAAGCATGAAACTTGGCAGGTATGTGCTTAAGACCAATACAATCAAATCTACCTGATTGGCCACTTGAAATGACTGCCATTTTCCAAGATGGCCGCCAAAAAGGGCTCCAGAAATGGATTTATTGCATAGAATTGACCTAGAAATTTATGATAAAAGCATGAAAATCAACATATATGTGTTTAAGACATATACGATCAAATCTACCTGATTGGCCACTTGAAATGGCGGCTTTTTTCCAAGATGGCTGCCAAAAAAGACCCTAGAAATGGATTTATTGCATAGAATTGACCTAGAAAATTATGATACAAGCATGAAATTCAACATGTATGTGCTTAAGACCAATATGATCAAATCTACCTGATTGGCCACTTGAAATGGCGGCCATTTTCCAAGATGGCCGCCAAAAAAGACACCAGAAATTGATTTATTGCATAGAATTGACCTAGAAAATTATGATACAAGCATGAAATTCAACATGTATGTGCTTAAGATCAATACGATCAAATATACCAGATTGGCCACTTGAAATGGTGGCCATTTTCCAAGATGGCCGCCAAAAGGACCCCAGACATTGATTTATTGCATTGAATTGACCTAGCAAATTATGATACAAGCATGAAAGCACATGTATGTGCTTAAGACCAGTGCAATCAAATTCACCCAATTAGTCACTTGAAATGGCGGCCATTTTCTAAGATGGCTGCCAAAAACTAAAAGACCCTAGAAAACGATTTATTGCACAGAATTGTCCAAGCAATTTATGATGAAATTCGGCTTGTATGTGATTAAGACCAATAGGCCTACAATCAAGTCTACTTTATTTGCTACTTAAAATGCTGGCCATTTTCCAAGATGGCGGCCAAAAAGACCCTAGAAATTTGCAAATTTCATATGTGCAAATTGCAAATTTGGTGGAAATAATTGTTAACTCTCCTTAAATATGTTAGCATGATGATGAAGTGATACAGATATTAAAAATGTTCTGCAATGACACATAAGCCACTCACAGTATGACACACAAATAGCAATGTGATGACATGCTAATGCCAGTTCTTAATTTAATATCAATGGAGGCCCCCCCCCCCACACACACACCCCGAAGGTTATGAGATGCTAATAATACGATGACACTGCGGTAATAATATGTCAATAACGGCAATTCGTGGTTCTCTCGATATTGCTGTGTGTGAGAAGGTGAAGTTTCCCTCCCCCTTCTCACTGGCTGATTTAGCCTATTTTTAAAACTCACGAACGGTGTATTTATGAACATTTGTGTTTACTTAACTCTCGGGACTTTGGCGAGCGAAAATACACGCGCACACACTCGTACACGCGCACACTCGCACACCTGCGCTCGCAGTGGAACCATTTCTCCGAGCATTGTCATGGCCATGGGCGGAGGCGCGCACCGTCAATGGCAGGATTCCATCAGTGACTTTTGGGAGGGGAAATGTGTGGGGATTTTGTCATGTTTATTATTTGTGACGATTATGAATGTGTACTTGGGCAATCTGTGTTCTATGTGATTAATGTTTTGAGTCTTGTGTTTAAACTGGCTGTTTTGTTTGGCGATGGTCGGAAGGAATTGTGAGACCAATCGCATAGGTTAGTCTAGTCATGCAGCGTTGAGTGAGTAATTGAATTAGTGAATAATTGGCTGGCCCTAGGAAATGGGTGTATTTAAGCCGTAGTCAAATCGTTGATGTGAGCGATTTTGATTGAGAAGCACCTGGTAACCAGTAGGAGGTGGCTTCGCGTAAAACTGCTGCATATCGGTGTAAGCAGAGAATTGTGCTGTGAGACTTTGATGCTGCTGAACTTATTTCAAAGACTGTCGTTTCTTTTGTTTGCCAGAAAGCGTCCTGTTCGTTTTGTCTATGCCCACGTGCACATTTATTTTCTAATGTCTGGTGAAAAGGTAAATAAAAAGGCCTAATTATTTTTGATACTTCCGACTTCGTGCCTCATCATCTCCACTCCGCTCGTTACGCACACATCCTTGACAGAGAGGTAGCAGTCGCTCCCTCACATATGGTGTCAGAAGTGGGATCGACGCCGGGAGAAAATCGGAGAGGTGGCAGCGGTTGTCGGCGAAAGATGGCTCATCTACGCGTGCACAGAGGAAACTTCGGGAGCTCGTGGCGGACCGAAGCCGAGACGACCTGGACGAGGGACTGGAGACCCGACGACCAGACGGCTCTTCATCGGCAGCGAATCGTGGAGCAACAACGCGACACGACCAGCGGGTGCACTGCCTGCATCGAGAGGTGGCAACGCCAGCGACAGCACCAGTGCAACCCAGCTCAGAGGGATCGAGGCCTACAGCAGCAGCAGCAGCATCGGCGGTGGTTGTTCAGCTACCAGAACGAGGGGAGAGGCCTGCTACAGCAGCAGCACCCAGTGGTGGCGACAACGGCAAGGAGGTGGAGCGGCTCAAGCTTGCCTTCACCTGCAAGGGAGGCGTAGGAGCTCGTCTCTTCACCCCTGGTTCCGAGACTGCAGAAGGGGAGGGAAGTGTGAGAAGGTGAATTTTCCCTCCCCCTTCTCACTGGCTGATTTAGCCTATTTTTAAAACTCACGAACGGTGTATTTATGAACATTTGTGTTTACTGAACTGTCGGGACTTTGGCGAGCGAAAATACACGCGCACACACTCGTACACGCGCACACTCGCACACCTGCGCTCGCAATAGAACACTTTCTCCAAACACTGTCATGGCCTTGGGCGGAGGCGCGCACCGTCAATGACAAGATTCCACCAGTGACTTTTGGGAGGGGAAATGTGTGGGGATTTTGTCATGTTTATTATTTGTGACGATTATGAATGTGTACTTGGGCAATCTGTGTTCTATGTGATTAATGTTTTGAGTCTTGTGTTTAAACTGGCTGTTTTGTTTGGCGATGGTCGGAAGGAATTGTGAGACCAATCGCATAGGTTAGTCTAGTCATGCAGCGTTGAGTGAGTAATTGAATTAGTGAATAATTGGCTGGCCCTAGGAAATGGGTGTATTTAAGCCGTAGTCAAATCGTTGATGTGAGCGATTTTGATTGAGAAGCACCTGGTAACCAGTAGGAGGTGGCTTCGCGTAAAACTGCTGCATATCGGTGTAAGCAGAGAATTGTGCTGTGAGACTTTGATGCTGCTGAACTTATTTCAAAGACTGTCGTTTCTTTTGTTTGCCAGAAAGCGTCCTGTTCGTTTTGTCTATGCCCACGTGCACATTTATTTTCTAATGTCTGGTGAAAAGGTAAATAAAAAGGCCTAATTATTTTTGATACTTCCGACTTCGTGCCTCATCATCTCCACTCCGCTCGTTACGCACACATCCTTGACAGAGAGGTAGCAGTCGCTCCCTCACATTGCTGTTAATCAAAAGGTACACCAGAAACAAGCATTGTCATGAATTTAGTTTATTTGCTCTGGACTTGACATTGACATGTTTGATTTAGCTATCACATAATGGCTTTGGCTTGTCAGCCTGGAACATTCAAAGATAAGAGCCTCCTCCCAGAGGCTGTGGAACATTCTGTGGAACGCAACTTCTCTAGTCAGTTGCGCCCTCTACCCAAGGGTGAGAAGGCTGATCGTGCCAAGGCCACCTGGATCCTCGCCTCTCCTAATAGGACACATTACACGTGTCTCCTTTGGGTCGGTCACCCCTTACTGTGTGTGTCTCATTCGTTCAGCAGGAGCGCGAGTGTCAATTGTGCTGCCTGGAGTGCTGTCCCTGGGTAGGGCGACCGTGGTTAGCTAGACCATACTTCTCCAATGAAGTATCTCAGGCCCCTGCTCGACCAGGATGCATGATCGAGGGGAAGTGTATCTTTGATGTCCCCCTTGGACTTTGGGAACCATAGTGTGTGCCCTCAATCGGGTATCTATCGGGGCTGGCTTGGCCAGCTCGCTGTGGTGGTGGTTGCTACTAGGTTCTTCGTCCGCAACTTGGACCTACGGCCCTGCTGGAGAATGGTCTTTTCTGCCAGCACGGTTGCACCTGCGGATGTTGTCTACTGAACATGCTGGAAATGCCCCCTTGTGCCAAGGCCTGGTTTGCCATTGGGGAATACCACTTGGTATTGGGGGCCTCGCTACACCTCTGTGGGCTCCACCTGCACATCGGTTGCACCCAGACGGGTGGTTTCCGTGCCCTGGGTTCCCTCCACTGCGTGCTCTCCGTGGTATTGGATGTCCGGACGCTGCCTTTGTGCGCCTGGTGCCTAGCCTCTCTTCTTCGGGTTCGGAACGAAGACCCTGGGCCCTTGGGCGGCTGTTGCGTCTTGGGCTGCGCATTGGGTGAGCATGACGTTCATCACTGCTGATGGACGCTGCCTCTTCGCCTTCAACAGCTCTGGGCATCGGCAGGAGAATGGTCTGTGCCCCGGCCAAGCTTTTGTTTGCGCATTCTAGGTAAAGTCAACTCAATCTGGAGTTTTTCAATACCCATAGTGGGATGTCGAGTGTTTCGACAAAAAGAGAACTATAGGTTACCGAGGGTATCTCTGGTTCTCTGAGGGAGATGAACGAGACATCTCACTAGATTGCTACACTCACCCCCAAGCTCAAGGGTTAGTTGCCTCAGATTGAAGCTCAGAGCCCAGCGCACCTGGGCTTTGTCCCCGAGGGGGCGGGATCCCCAGCTGTGCAGCTCATAGGCCTGACGGTATGGTTGAAAGCAAGTTTTGGCAAATGGTCGCGGGCGTTACCCATAGTGAGATGTCTGGTTCATATGCCTCAGAGAGATGGGGTTACCCTCGGTAGCCTATAGTTGTGTGCCTTTTTGCTTGATTGTGTTTCCTTCTATGATGAAATCATTGGAAATTCAAACAGTGAATGATAACATTGATTTGGGCCACATCTGCTTGATTAATTGCAATTAATGAAGTTCTAGTGTCTTCTTTGATGGCCATCTTTAAAAATGGCTACCATACATTTTCAAGTTGCAAATGAGTGGATTTGATTATAGGCCTATTGCTCTTAAGCACAAACACACACAATTACATACTTGTATCATCATTTTTTTTTGCTCACCTCTGGGCTAAATTCAGCCTTTTTGTGGCCATATTATAAAATGGCTTCCATTTCAGGTGGCGAGTCAGGAAGATTTGATTGTATTGGTTTTTTTGCACATTCATGCCAAAATTGATGCTTGTATAATAACTTGCTTGATCAATCCTGTGCAACAAATCCATTTCTATGGTATTTTTTGGCGGCCATCTTGGAAAATCGCTGTCATTTAAACTGGAAAATTACTTAAAATGTATTGTGTTGGTCTTAAGCACATAACTGCCACATTTCTTGGTTGTGCTTGTATCATAATTTCCTTTCTCAATTCTGTGCAACAAATCCGTTTTTTGGAAAATGGCCACCATTGCAAATGGCAAATCAAACAGATTTGATCGTATTGGTCTTAAGCACATACATGTTGAATTTCATGCTTGTATCATACTTTTCTAGGTCAATTTTATGCAATAAATCACTTTCTGGGGTCTCTTTTGGCGGCCATCTTGGAAAATGGCCACCATTTCAAGTGGCCAATCAGGTAGATTTGACCGTATTGGTCTTAAGCACATACATGTTGAATTTCATGCCTGTATCATCATTTTCTAGGTCAATTCTATGCAATAAATCTATTTCTGGGGTCCTTTTTGGCGGCCATCTTAGAAAATGGCCGCCATTTGAAGTGGCCAATCAGGTAGATTTGATCGTATTAGTCTTGAGCACATATATGTTGAATTTCGTACTTTTATCATAATTTTCAAGGTCAAATACATGCAATAAATCAATTTCTGGTGTCTTTTTTGGCGGCCATCTTGGAAAATGGCCGCCATTTCAAGTGGCCAATCAGGTAGATCTGATCATATTGTTCTTGAGCACATACATGTTGAATTTCATGCTTGTATCATACATTTCTAGGTCAATTCTATGCAATAAATCCATTTCTGGGGTCTTTTTTGGCAGCCATCTTGGAAAATGGCCGCCATTTCAAGTGGCCAATCGGGTAGATTTGATCGTATGGGTCTTGAGCACATACTTGCCGAATTTCACGCTTGTATCATAATTTGCACGATTTTTCCTGTAGCCGCTCTACTAAGAGAGACAGTTTAGTATTTTTATTTGGATTGTCACACAGGGAAGGATTACAGATCCAAACATTATTGGAAAAATCCTGTAGATTGGCAAGATTGATGATGTACAAATAATACGTTCAGTAGTCTCTGATAGATGTGACATATTCGTCTCCAAATGGTCAGGCTTCCAATTACGGTAGAAATTGAACAGTATTTGTCAGCAGTCTATTCACACTCTTTTTGCATAATCCAAGCAGTTGCTGTCCTCGCATGACCAGTTCATGGATATGACTAAGGCTTCCAAACACAAGAACATCTAACTTGCAGTTATGCCCAAGATTCATGATTGATTAAAAAAATTGGCTGGTAGGCTACTTCAGCATTTTGTCATTAAAACAAGTTTATGTATATATGTATTTATATATTTCAAAATATAATAGGAAACAGTGACACATAATTATGTAAAATAAATAAAACTTAAAAATATTACAATGTAAAGTACATCATAGGTAAAATGAATATTTTACATAAGCCTATTCAGTTTAAAATGTGCATTTAAAACATAGTCCATTTCAAAATTAGTCATAGCCTATTTACAATTACTTTTTACCTATTCAATTTAGACTGTACAACATAAAATTTAAATAAATAGGCCTACTACTTTTAATAACAAAAAAATAAATAGCAATTAGTATAGGCCTATACAAAACTGAATAAATCATACGGAAGCACCAGTGAGTTAGACACATTTGCCACCATACGAGATCTTTCAAAGAAACACTATTTTCCCACCGCCAACACAGAACAGAACAGAAACTCTATTTGACTGTGACTCACTAAGAGTGAGGAGAGTGAAACACCATTTTGTCACAACCAAGCCACATCTGGTGGGCTAAACATCACACATTACAGAAACATTCTCTCTCTCTCTCTTTCTCTCTCTCTCTTTCTCTCTCTCTCTCTCTCTCTCTCTCTCTCTCTCTCTCTCTCTCTCTCTCTCTCTTTCTCTCTCTCTCTCTCTCTCTCTGGTGAAAACGTCAAACAAACAACTTGACACATTGCTCAAGCATTATGGCTTGGCATAGTTGTGAGTGCGTGCATGCGTCTGTGCGTGTGTGTGTGCATACAGTATGTGCCTACTGTGTGTGTGTATGCATGCGCGTGTTTGTGTGGGTGCCTTCGCAAATGTGTGTGTGTGTGTGTGTGTGTGTGTGTGTGTGTGTGTGTGTGTGTGTGTGTGTGTGTGTCCGTCTGCGTGCGCACGTGCACGCATGTGTGTGTGTGTGCGTGTGTGTGCGTGTGTGTGCGTGTGTGTGTGTGTGTGTGTGTGTGTGTGTGTGTGTGTGAAAGTCAAAGTCTACCTGAGGGTCTAAAGTTCGTATACAGGACAGACGGTGGGCTCTTTAACATCAACAGGTTCAGGGCAAAGACCAAGGTGCTCACATCCTCCATCATGGAACTCCAATATGCTGATGATAATGCCCTTGTGGCTCTGTCTGAAGAAGAACTCCAGAGCATCATGGACGCCTTTTCCAGAGCCTACCAACTCCTGGGACTTGATATTAACATCAAGAAGACTCAGATTCTGTACCAACCAGCTCCTGGCACATCCCCAAACGTTCCAACCATCCATGTGGCCAACAACACCCTGGAAAATGTGGACCAATTCATGTATCTGGGTAGTCTTCTATCCACAAGATCTGACATTGATGCAGAAATCCACCACCGAATTGGGTGTGCCAGCGCAGCTTTTGCTAGGCTGAGGGACAGGGTATTTGAAAACCGTGATATCCTGACTAAAACAAAACTCATGGTCTATCGAGCCGTTATTCTTCCCACCCTGCTCTACGGAGCTGACAGTTGGACTACTTACAGTAGACATCTGAAAGCCCTTGAGCAATATCACCAGCGATGCCTACGTAAGATCCTTAGGATCAGCTGGGAAGATAGACGCACCAATATCAGTGTCCTACAAGAAGCCAACATCCCAAGCATCACCTCAACTATTGCTAAGCACCAGCTACGATGGACAGGTCATGTGATACGCATGTCAGACAACCGCCTTCCAAAACGAATTTTGTATGGCCAACTAAAGGAAGGAAAGCGTACCCAAGGAGGGCAGAAGAAGCGGTACAAAGACATGATAAAAGTACATCTCAGAAAGTGTAGCTTCAATGTCAATAACTGGGAGGAGGCGGCCCTCCAAAGAGATGAGTGGAGAAGGTTGGTTCATGAGGGTACAGCACAACTAGAAGAGGACCTCCACCATGCTGCAGAAACAAAAAGGCAATTGAGGAAGGAGAGAACCACTGCCAAAATGAATCCTCACATCCAAACAACTATCTCCAGGACAACAATCTACATATGCCCCCACTGCAATAGAGACTGTGGATCAAGGATCGGCCTCAACCGTCATCTGACGACCCACAAATGACCAGACCCAACGTCAGGAGGACAATCATACTCGTTTCGAGTGATCGCCGATGATGGGTGTGTGTGTGTGTGTGTGTGTGTGTGTGTGTGTGTGTGTGTGTGTATGCATGTGTTGTGACAGTCTGCTAGGCAAGCAGGTTAATGATGTCAAAAGGGAAATGTTGACAAAAAAAAGACTCCTCTCCTCTCTCTCTCTTTCTCTCTCTGTCACACACACACACACACACACACACACACACACACACACACACACACACACACACACACACACACACACACACACACACTCCTTCACACACATACCGTCTCTTTCCAGTCACATCAGACGTGTGTGTGTGTGTGTGTGTGTGTGTGTGTGTGTGTGTGTGTGTGTGTGTGTGTGTGTGTGTGTGTGTGCCAGCTTGTCTGGCATCATTGGGTGTGAGAGGTGACTGAGTCAAAGAAGACTAGACAACCTTTCATGTCTGCCATGTCTGTGTGTGTGTGTGTGTGTGTGTGTGTGTGTGTGTGTGTGTGTGTGTGTGTGTGTGTGTGTGTGTGTGTGTGTGTGTGTGTGTGTGTGTGTGTGTGTGTGTGTGTGTGTGTGTGTGTGTGTGTGTGTGAGGACTGGATGAAGACAGACCGAATGAAGAAAGAAAGAAAGAAAGAAAGAAAGAAAGAAAGAAAGAAAGAAAGAAAGAAAGAAAGAAAGAAAGAAAGAAAGAAAGAAAGAAAGAAATATGAGAACAGAGGAGAAGAGAGCCCATGAAGATAGAAAAAAATAGAAAGAAAACAAAGTGAGAGAAGAAAGAATGAAATAGGAAGAGAGAGAAGGAAAGAGTAAGAGAGGAGATAAAGAAGGAAAGGAGAGGAGAGAAGAGGAGAGAAAGAAAGAGAGGAGAGGAGAAAAGGTGATAAACTGCGGCTCCACTTTGGGTTTCTCTAACCATTTGTGTCAGGATCTGCACTGTCATGCGCTTTCTGCACTTTACCAAAAACAAAACTGATGATAAAAAATGTGGGCATTTCAAGAAGAGGAACAAAACAATTGCTTTGTTTGTTGCTGTCAGGATACAGGCCTACTAACCCAACTTTTTGTATGTTTTGTGTGTTTTTTTTGTCCTGTTTGCATTGCCCACGTACCTTGGTTAACTCCACATGTTGCCACTTCCTGGTTTTGGTTCCTTGTGTTTGTTTCCCATGTGCTGTCATTTTCTTCCTAGCTTTCCAGTCAAGTGTCTGCCCCGCCCCTCATTGTGCCCCACCTGTACCTAGTTTGGATTGTGTTTACTTATATATCAGGTTCCTGGGGACTATTCCATCAACGACGTTAACCCCAAATCCGAGTTCAAGTCGTTAAACTGTGCTTTATTTTAGACACAGATCCGTTCTATCAGTCTGGCTAACCTGAAACTCAGCTGAGGCGACGGTCCGCGGTAATTTATGCTCCAAGTCGAACCTGGTAGCTCCCAGGTTTAACATTGGGCTAAATAAATCAGTGTTACAAAGAATTTCATCCTGTAGGAAACAATTTGGCAACCGGACTGTTCCGCATATTCCTGCCAGCATTTTACGAGACCAAAGCGGAGCAGCCTACGTTTATTGTCTTGATAATAATATGAATTTGAACAATTTCTACCATGTGGCGGAAGGTGAAAGTGGTCCAGTGGGCAGGTGCGCTGCGTAATATGTGGCCGCGCCGGGTTCAATTCTTGCCGTTAGTTGAAACTCGGCTTTTGCACGTAAACGCCGCTGCATTCAGCGCCAATGAT
The DNA here is from genome assembly GCF_034702125.1 of Engraulis encrasicolus. Taxonomy (NCBI): domain Eukaryota; kingdom Metazoa; phylum Chordata; class Actinopteri; order Clupeiformes; family Engraulidae; genus Engraulis; species Engraulis encrasicolus. Next base: position 48,922,432 of record NC_085870.1, on the reverse strand, counting down.
GGAATGGTCTGTTTCCTGAGGGTGAAAAACACCATTTTGTCACAACGAAGCCATATCTGATTCTCTCTCTCTCTCTCTCTCTCTGGTCAAAACATACAGTCATACAACGAGCTTGACACGTTGCTCAAGCATTATTGCGGTGGTGTGTGTGTGTGTGTGTGTGTGTGTGTGTGTGTGTGTGTGTGTGTGTGTGTGTGTGTGTGTGTGTGTGTGTGTGTGTGTGTGTGTGTGTGTGTGTGCTGTGACTGTCTGCTAGGCAAGAAGATTAATGATGTCAAAAGGGAAATCTTCATACAAAATCACTCCTCTCCTCTCCTCTCTCAATTCAAATTCAAATTCAAGTATGCTTTATTGGTATACCTGTTCTTATTAATGTTGCCAAAGCTTACAGTTAACATACAAATGGGTGACGGAATATTACGGTATAAAGAACATTAAGAACGTTACAATTAGGCCTACAACATTACATATGTAAAAAGAGGCCATGCCACTCTAATTACATAGCCATTTCCACCTATTAAACACTTGGGACTTTATCGTATTTTCTGCACTGAATTTTAGATGTGTCCAGAACTTTATGGATTTTTTGGTTTATTTATTGCCAATGGGAATCTGCACAATTTAGTTTGCTTGTATTTCTGAGGAATTATGCATGCAGGGATTCTATGGGATGCTTGTCCCATCTAGTGTACAGTCTACTGCTTACTGAGAGGGCCACATCGATATACTTCACATCGATATACAGTAATGCAATAGGCATTGTGACACTGCCAAATATTTTACACCAGATTTTAATTGGGATTTGAATTTTGTATGTTTTGTTTGATAGCTTTGAGCCTTACGAGCCTTTTCTGTTCTCTCTCAAGCTTCCCCCCCCCCTCTCTCTCTCACACACACACATACACACACACACACACACACGCACACACATACTGTACCCTCTCTTTCCAGTGTGTGTGTGTGTGTGTGTGTGTGTGTGTGTGTGTGTGTGTGTGTGTGTGTGTGTGCCAGCTTGTCTGGCATCGTTGCGTGTGAGAGGTGAAAGAGAAGACAAGACAACCTTTCATGTCTACCATGTCTGAGTGTATGTGCGTGTGTGTGTGTGTGTGTGTGTGTGTGTGTGTGTGTGTGTGTGTGTGTGTGTGTGTGTGTGTGTGTGTGTGTGTGTGTGTGTGTGTGTGTGCGTGTGTGTGCATGTGTGTGTGTGTGTGTGAGGGACGGATGAAGAAAGAAAGAAAGAAAGAAAGAAAGAAAGAAAGAAAGAAAGAAAGAAAGAAAGAAAGAAAGAGTGAAATATGAGAACAGGGAGGAGAAGAGAGGTTATGAAGATAGACAAAGATAGAAAGATGGGACAAAGTGAAAGAGGACAAGAGAAAGAGTGAAAGAAGACGAGAGAGAGAAGGGAAGGAGGGGAGAGGAAAGGAGAGGGGAGGAGAGGAGAGAAGAGGAAAAGAGAGGATAGGGGAAGAGATATGGAGGGGAAGAATGATTAATATCATCGCTCCACTTTGGGTTTCACTAACCATTTGAACTCTCAGACTTTCACAACACACACAGACACACAGACACTCAACGGTCGCTACCGTGAGAATTCTACTTTGATGGTACATTTCACATATCTGGTGAAATTTCCCTGTTTCATGTCATAGTCAGACACACACACACACACACACACACACGCACGCACGCATGCACGCACACACGCACACACACACCACTGTCATAGTCAGCTCCCGTAAAAGATTCTTTAACTGATACAGTTTAGCAGTTCATCAGATGTCCGCCCCCTCTTTTCCCTCTCTCTTTTACTCACCCTCACTCTCTCTCTTTTACTCACCCTCTCTCTCTCTTCCCCCCTCTTTCTAGTCTGTGTGTGCAGACATGTACAGTATATCTACATCAGATGTCTAAGTAGACTGATATCTCTATTTTGACATGTCTCTCTCTCTCTTTATCTCACTCTCTCTCTCAGTGTATCAGGGCAGGACAGTGGGGAACCCCTACTAGCTTGATATTAGTTTGAAGCTCCAGTTTAACCCATTTAAAGAAGAAATGAAACGAATATTCAGCTATTATTCACATTAAATATTGTGCCTATTTCTAAAACATCAATCCGACTTTAAATAATTTTTCCGGGCATAACTTGTTGAAACGGCAACTTAAAACCGTGCCTTTGGTGCGACAATATTTACAGGGCAGTGACGTCATTAGGTTAACACCCTCTTTTTGCGAGTATGGCTGGCTGCGGAAATATCATACATTTGAAGGACCCATATCTCATAAAGGAACCAACATTAAGATACAAACATCGACATGTCGAAAGAACACACCTCTAACATTATGTGAAAAAACTCACGTTGAATATAAGCCCCACAAATAAGCCTAGTAGACTTTTCTGTGATGATGCACCACCATATGCCATATGGGTTGGAAAGATATGCCATATTCGGCACAGGATCGACGGGCACAAAACAGCACCGCGCTACTACTAGGCTACACGTAGGCTATACGCTGATTATTATTAAGATATTATCAATCATATGACACAATAGTGTAGGCTGTATGTGTTGTGGTAAACTGGAAAATATGGGAGCATGTTAGGGTGCCAGCTGCCGGTTTCTCAGATCATGGATATTACATTCCGCGCTGTCTTTGACAGGTTGAAACCGAAGTGGCAATTCGAAAGCCAGCTTTAAAATCGTATTAAACAATGGCGTTATCTCAATTATTATGCTGACAACTTACCGATCAACCAGCGCGGCATCTAACTTATTTTTTTGTTTATGGCAACGTGACAAGGGGGGGGAGGGACGATGCTTTGGCTGCTGCGCTGTCTTTGACATGTTGAAACCTAGCGAAATTGCAATCAGCTGCTTTGATTTACTCGCCATAGACGCCGCCATTGACTACTATAACTTTGTGGGTTCGGAGTTGGACTGTGTCAACCTTATGACGTCACGCATAAGACAATAAATTCGCACTACTGGACAAAATATGGCTCATTTTGAGCACGTTTTAACATGACTTCCCGGATAAATTATTACACACACAATATCTTGTTTTAATCACAAAGCTTGAAACTTTTGTAATATGCAGCACAAACTGTAAAATTCCAACAATTAATATTTGTTTCATTTCTTCTTTAAGCCTGATGCTGCATAGACGCTGCATTGACATAGGCGTCTGGAGCGGCATACATGCTGTATTCAGGCTATCGGAATTGGAGTTTTTTTTTATTAAAAGTGTGGGCATGTTAGCCCTGTGAAAGAACACATTCCAATGCAAAATTAAGGTCCTCGCAACTTACAAATGCAATTTATTTCATGTTTTATGTGCTTCAGAGGCTGAGATATTTAGGTCTTCATAGGCTGAGAGCCCCTTTTCTCAAATAGGGCTCAGGCATTCAGCAGGTGTTTTTTTGCAGGCGCCTTGGGCTTAAATAGGGGAAAACACAATACTAATAATGCTACACATGTAGTAATAGTTTGATTGGTCAGATTAACAATTACAGTACAGTAGTCTGATGGTCCAGTATAAAAACAATAACATAAACATCTAGCAGCATTGAAATTATTTATTAAAGCTTTGGAGTATACCAGTAGCCTACATTAGCTAGTCCATCTTTCATTGCACACTTATAACCCCTCATATCGCACATATTTACAGTGAATGCATGCTATATCATATTTTACAGCAAATAGTTAGCAGCCATATCGTACAGGGATAACAATTCACCACAGCTCGGCCACACCATGAACACATGTGCACATGCCCACGCTACATCCACAAGCAGCCCATCACTCTCACTTCTGACAGGGACAGCACGTTTCCCCAAAGCTTTTGTGTTCTCACCTCTCAATAATCCAACAATGTTCTGTTCATCTGTTTTGCTTAATGCTATCTAATCTAACAAGTTCCTAATATGTTTAGAGCTAGATTATTTAATGCTTTAGTGAATAGTTTGAGTAGTTCACAGGGTGCCATCGGGTTCTCCACTTGCTACTCAATGTGACATCCAATGGAAAATTAATGCATTTGCAAAAAAATTAATGCATTTGCAGGAAATTATTGCTGTCAATTATTCATGATTACATATTAATGTTATCAAACCAAGTATTTGTAATGGCTTGTGTTTAAATGTTAACTTCAGAATTTGTCCTACAATAAAAGAAATCCGGCTTGTCAGTGGGAAGCGGTTGGGTTATTGACAGGTCAGAACAATGGAACTTTGTGGAAATAACAAATCACCCTTCTGATGCATCACGCCCCACAGTGGCATATACTGTGGAGGTTCTATCACACACAGCTATCAAATATGACAGGTGCAGGGCTGTCGACAGCTTTGGCTGGTCCCTAGACAAATAAGGTATCACATCTTACAGCTATCACATCCAGCAGTCATGCACATTCTATCACACAGCTATCACATACCACAGGTGAAACAGTTAGCACACCCCTCATGCGAAAAGACAGAGATAGTCGCACATGTTGCCAGAATCACACCAGAATGTTTTCACATCTTACTGTAAAGACATTACAGCCTCAGACCTCACATCTTACACTAAATGTGCACTATGTAGGATTGTGACCAGAGTAGTTATTGCAATTATGTTGCTCATTGCAACTCTGCTTCCTATTCCCAAATTTGATCTTTTCGTCAATATTAATCAATAAAATAATAGTTGCTGGTGTGACAAAAGTATAATAAGTTTTGCAGCTTAAAATGGCTATATCTGGAAATTCAAAATGGTAGACATGGAGAAGATCCACCTTTTCAAGTAAGAAAAGGGCTGAGTCATGACACATACTTAGAATTTGATTGTAAGAATTTGTGAAAAAGGTCATATTTGGGCAGCATGAATTTTGGAAACAAACTACTAAAAACATGACATATTGCACCTTTAAAGGTGTAACAGACATCATGGTATCACATCTTACAGGTAGTATCACAGAGGTGTCAAAAGTAAAAGTAAAAGTAGATTTATGGTCTAAATATTACATAGCTGTTAGCCTACCTAATGAGAGAGATAGACTGTGTTATTAGTGAAAAACACTAAAAACCTGAGAAGGACCCACCACAAACTTGATCCAACCATTCACAGGTACACAGGTCTACTGCTTACTCAGATCAGTTACCTGAGTTGGAAGAAAACATTCTTTTTAACTATAATTTTTCCTTTTGACACCTCTGCATATTTTACAGGTATCACATTGTACAGGTATCACAGTTATTACATTACATATCATACAGCCATCACATCGTCAGGGCTTCTGACAGCTTTGGCTGGGCCTGGGACAAAGTCATCTGAAAGACATGGGTCCTCATTAGTTTGTAGATTGTGGGCTTTCAGATTACTTTGTCTTGGCCCCAGCCAAAGCCAACACAGTTGCCACTGACAACACAGTTATCACGTTATATCAAACAGGTATCACAGCATACAGATGTCACAGTGATCCTGTTAGCTAATGCTGCACTTTTATGCAAATTGCAGAGTTTGAAGGGGACCTTTACTTTGGGAAGGGAAGCTTTGTGCTCCTGGTTGCCACAGTAACCGTGGAGGAGGCAAGACTGTCCTGCGTCTGACTGGTCTGGCTGGTCAGCGAATCGTGCGGCAGTGGGCGGCCTCCCAGGCAGGCCTTGGCCAATAGCTTCGTCCGACGGCGGAAGGTGCGGTCCAGGAGCAGGTAGATGATTGGATTGGCACAGCTGTTGACGAACACCAGACATCTTACTAAAGGTGCAGTGTGTAGGATGGTGGCCAGAGTAGGTATTGCAGCTATGCTGCTCATTGAAAATGTCTTGTCTATTTCCATATTTGATCTTTTCATGAATATTTACGTAATAAGTAATGAACTAATATTTGCTAGTATGACCAAAGTACAATAGGTTTTGCAGCAAAAAAAGTCTATTTCTGGAATGGATATGGAGAGGATCCACCTTTTTGTGTATGAAAAGAACAATTTTTCCCAGTCATAATGAATTCCCAAATTTAATGTTTTCGTGAATGTTTACGAATTGATAAAATATTTGCTAGCAGGACTAAAGTACCTGTTAACGAACGCCAGACAGGAAGAGATCAGCAGCGCTCTCTTAAGCCCCTCCTCTGTCTCCGCCTCCAGCTCTGCCCTAGCCAGATGGGCCAATGAGAGGGTGCCGCGGCAAACGGCGAAGGGCAACCAGGAGGCGATGAAGGCAGCGAGGATGGCGACGACCATCTTGAGGGTGTGTGTGCGGCGCGCGTGCATGCTGGCGTTGTTGTGTGTGAGGGTGTGCGGGCCGCAGTGGCGTTGGAGGTGCCTCAAGATGGCGCCATAACACAGCACCATGACACCCACAGGCAGCACGAAGAAAAACACCAGCAAGGCCAGCGCGTACCACTGGAACACACACATTATATATATATATACATCAACACACACACATATGGTATATAGTGAACACACACCACAAGCAGCATGAACGCAAACACCAGCAGGGCCAGCGTGTACCACTGAAACACACACACACACACACACACACACACACACACACACACACACACACACACACACACACACACACACACACACACACACACACACACACACACACACACACACACACACACACACACACACTTCCAAGAAAGAATTTTATCATTCATCAGATTATATAAAAAATATTATATTACCTGAAACAGGTCTGAGTCTTCAGGGTCGGAGCAGACGCCCAGGTCATCGAGGTGTCTGAGGAGTAATATTAACACTATTTAGTAATATTTACACTACCTAGGAACATTAGCATTATTTAGCAATTACATTATTTAGTAATATTTACAATACTTAATCATATTTAGGATTAGGGTTATTAGCCCCAATGGTAGACTATTACCCCTAATGACAAGATGAATACCCCTACGTACTCTGTCAATTTTAAATGCCAATATTGGGCGTATTTGTGTACATGAACTTAAGTATAACAGTGTATGGCTCGTAAGGTAATGGCCTACTTGTATACCTGAACAGCAGCAATGTAAAGCATTAGTAAAGTACCTGAACTTCAGTGCAGGTGCTGCCACCAGTGCCGCGGTGGTCCACAGGATTCCGCAGGTGACCCTGACGCACCGCCCGCTCCGCAGCATTCCGGAATCCAGCCTGCGCACCACGGCCAGGTAGCGCTCCGCACTCATGCAGGTCAGCAAGGCCACGCTCGACACGCGGTTCAGGGCCAGCACGTAGGAACTGAGCCGGCACAGCGCGTACCCCCACCAGCCCTCCAACACCCATCGCCCGCCGCCCAGCGCCGCGGCGCCCCATAGGGGGAGCATGGCCACGAAGAGCAGGTCAGCCCCCGCCAGGTGCACCACGAAGGTGTCCACGAGCCGCCTGCCGCCGCCACCCACACGCCGGCGACCTCTGCAACGCAAAAAAACACACACACACACATGTGTACATACAGACACATACCAACACACATTACATTACATTGCATTTGACAGATTAAGGTGTGCACGAGCCTCCTGCCACGGCCCCCCACACACCTTTGACCTCTGAGACGCAAAAACAAAACCCACCCACACGCGCACCAACACAAACGCGTGCTGCACACACACACACACACGTTTATGGAGACCTCCAATTCTCATACACGCACACGCACACACACACACACACACACACACACACACACACACACACACACACACACACACACACATGTGGACGTGTTTAATGGGACCTCCAATTCACATCACCATTCAAAGTAACTCAATATTACTCATTAGAATACCTGAGACCCTGGCCCTGCCGTGGCTATAACGGTAGGGCACTTAGCGGCTACGCCGGCGACCCGGGTTCGAATCCGGCCCAGATCATATAGCGATCCCTCCATATCTCTCTCTCCCACTCTCGTTTTTTGTGTCTCTCAATGTCCTATCATAAATAAAGTCAGAAAAAGACCAAAATGAAAGAGTACCTGCAACCCCCCAGGACCAGCAACACCAGCCCGTTGCCCCCCAGCCCCACCAAGAAGAGCAGGAAGTACAGCGTCGGCACGGCAACCAGAATGGAATCTTCGTCGTCGCCGCCGTCAGAGATCGTAACATACTCATAAGAGTAGTCGGAGTAGTCGGGGTAGTCGGTCACCGTGGAGTTGGCCATGGAGACCTGGAGCCACACACACACGCACGCACGCACAGACACACAGACATTTTATGGGCACC
>NC_085870.1:48906731-48909231 GCF_034702125.1 Engraulis encrasicolus | reverse complement strand
AAAGTTATTTTCTGAAATTTCTTTTTGATGTTCTGTCTCTCCATGTTTGAATACATATTATCATAAATGTATAGACTGATCATGTCTTTATTAGTGGGCAAACCAGCAAAATCAGCAAGGGATCAAATACATATTGGACTCACTGTATATTTCAGTGCACATATAATGTGAAGGGATTTATTTTTAATGGAGGAAGAGGTCACTGCATATTAATAAGATTTGTATGCAGGGCTATGGATTAACTTTTTTAATAACTAGCCAATTTGAACAGTTTGATGTCAAGATTGTTATGTTAAATGTTAAGCATTACTAGCCACACATACACTGTCTACCAGTCAAAATGGCCTGTAAGCTTTCTTTTCTACCAGCATAATATGGTTTTAACTAGCATTTGATCTGTTGGCTGGTGTTCATTTAGAGCTCTGTTTGCATAACATATGCATTTGTAGCCAATGCTAATTTGCAGCTGTTGTCCCTGGTGGATGTGAAAATGCATGTAACAATTTATTTTAGTATGTAGTAATTCACATAATACATATGTTAGTAATGTACTGTTTATCTGCTTTAGAATGAACTCTGTGACACGTGTGAAATGGATCATGTGTCTTCACACCTAGGGATGTAGGCTATGTATGGTTAACATCTAACACCTAGAATTGGTGTAGATCGTGTATGGTTGACACCTATTGGTGTAGACCGTGTATGGTTGATACCTAGAAGCAGCAGCGTAGTGTTTGTGGTTGCATTCAGGGCTGGATTAATGTACAGGCTAGATATGGTTACAGCCTTGAGGCCCCCACCTGCCAGGGGGCCCCTGATTGCCAAAAAGTGAAAAATTGCAGAATTTTGACAAGATGCAATATTGAAGAATTAATCTTTCATGTTGAGTACAGTTACATGTTATCCTTAATTCCTATGTCGTAATGATGGCACTGTCTATGTTTTTTTTTTTTTTTAACTAAATTTGTCTTCTGGGGGGCCCCCAACAACCTGTAGCCTAGGTGTCCCGGGTCATTTTAATCCGGCTTTGGTTGTATGGTAGAAGTAGGCATATGTGTGTAGAAATTATGGCTGACACCTTTAGATGTGTGTGAAGGTACTAATGTTGCTCCACGAGTTTGTTTATGTGTATTTTATATGAAGAAGTCTGTTGTTTTAATTCAATTCAGCACTTTAGTTTACTGAGATTCAGTTTGTTTATTTGTACTTAATGTAGTTTTATAGAAGTCATATTGCACATTATGTTTCTATGGACACTGAGGTGTGCACTTTAAAGAGCAGCTTCGGATTTCATTGTATTATTTGTATAATGACAATAAAGGCTATTCTATTCTATTCTATTCTATTCTATTCTATTCTATTCTATTCTATTCTATTCTATTCTATTCTATTCTATTTTAGGCTATACATGGTTGGCACCTGTAGGAGTGTGTGTGGGGGAGCATGAATGCATAACTTTGGATACAAAGTGTCTGCCAAAAGTAATGTAATGCAATGCTTAGTATGATTAGCATAGAGATGGTAAACTGAGTAGTAGATTAAATGAGTAGAACAGTGCAGTAGAGTAGTAGAGTAGGCCTACTGATGTGTTGGAGTGTGGTACCATGATGCCAGTTGACACCAGTAAAAGCGTTTTATGGGGTAACAAAGGGGTAATTCCGCGCGCTTCTGCTTTATCATCTGGTGCATCGACGGGAGAGAGGCAGGACATTTTCACTGGAGAGACAACACCGGAGCAGCACAGATATAATTCTTTTTGTTTTTTATTAAAGTGCACAACATGACTAACGTTAGTCATGTTGTGCACTTGAATAAAACACAAAAATAATCATTTCTGCGCTGCTCCGGCGGTTTAATGGGGTATGGTTTATGGGGTATGGTTGACAGTCAGACGGGTGAAAAGACAGACCTGCTGTGGACCAGAAGAGGGCGCTGTGTCTTCATTTTTCATTGGGCTGCATGCGGCCCCATAGACATCACCATAGTATGCAAGCGAGGTACGCACAGCTCCCATCTATCTGGTGCCAGCGAGTGTAATGCAAGTAAAATTGACCCTTGGGGGAAGATAAAGCTCTAGCTAACTAACTAACTAACAAACTGAATGCCAACACTTCATTCTATGTCTGAGGGCAGGCCCCGACTAAGAGTCTAGATATGGCTGTAGCCTATGGGGCCCCCACCAGCTCAAATATTCAATAATTGCATATTGTGACAAGATACAGTATTGAAAATGACCTCTCCACAGTTGGTAGACATGACATCCTTAAAGGTACACTGTGCAGGAGATGGTCAAAAAAAGTAACTATGCTGATCATTGAAACTGGGCTGCCTATTGCCAAATTTGATCTTTACATGAAAGTTTACTAAGTAATAAACAAATATTTTCTAGTATGGTCAAAGTACAGTCATTTTTGCAGCCAGAAATGGCTATTTTTGGAAATTCAAAATGGCGGACCATGGAGAAGATCCCCCTTTTCATGTATGAAAAGTGCAATGTTTG
>NC_085870.1:48881731-48896731 GCF_034702125.1 Engraulis encrasicolus | reverse complement strand
GCGTGTGTGTTTGTGCGTGTGTTTGTGTGTGTGTTTGTGCGTGTGTTTGTGTGTGTACGTGTGTGCGTGCACCACAGTGAATTCTGTGTGTGTTTGACCAATCAGAGGCCACCCAGCGGAGGGAGTTGACGCAAGAGGGCGGGGTCAACCCTAGTCCCTCCCCCGGCCTGGTTACTATGGGAGATGGCGTTGCCGTGCGGCGTATCCAGGAAGCATTTCACGTCAAACTCAAGCAGCCAATCACAGTGCAGAAGAAGGCCACTGCAGAGATGCACAGCTATCAGACGGTGGGCACACACACACACGCACGCACGCACGCACACACACACACACACACACTTGTGCACTTACGGCAGAAGATGTGATCTGGGTATGTGTGTGTGTGTGTGTGTGTGTGTGTGTGTGTGTGTGTGTGTGTGTGTGTGTGTGTGTGTGAATGCCAATACAGTATGTGGAACCACTGGAGCAGACTATTTGTCACATGACCTACTTCAATAATGTGTGTGTGTGTGCGTGTGCGTGTGCGTGCGTGCGTGCGTGTGTGTGTTTGTGCTTCTGAAACTCTTGGCTTTTTGTCAGAGTGCCCTGAAAACCCTTGCTTTGTGTTTTTTATTCACACACTCTTTCTTCCTCTCAACCTCGCACACAGTAATCCTCTAATGTGTGTGTGTGTGTGTGTGTTTTGTCACTATGAGTTTCTTTGATGTCTGTTGCCTGTCTGAAAAGTGTTTTGAAGGATTGCGAAACTGTACACACCATTTGCCCAACTGTCCTACATATGCTGTACTGCAATTCTATTGAATTGTATCACACACGCACGCACGCACGCACGCACACACACACTCACACACACACACACACACACACACACACACACACACACACACACACACAAACACACACACACACTGTTACGTCCTGACCCAAAGCCAAACGCACCAGAAATGGAAGACCACAGAAACGGAATCAAGTTTTACTTATATTTGTTATTTAAATGTAAAGATAGCATAATGTAAAGAAATGAAGTAAGTGGGGGAGAAATAAAAGTGTGTGCAAAGTGTGTGGATGCGTGAATGTAAATAAAAGTGTAAAAAGGTGCAAGAGAGGAGAGCCGGCGGCCTCCATCGCTGCTTCTGGCACACTTTTGACTCCTGTCAATCACCGCCATAACGCAGCGCTCTTGGGTTCCGGACACCCGTGCTGCACCTGTGAAGGTAATTACGGTAAAGAGCAGGGAGGAGCCCCATGGGTCTGTAACACCTCCCCCCTTAAGACAGAGACCTCCAAGGTCTCTGAAAGCGTTAGGGAAGCCTAGCACCAAAAAAACCTTAAGTCAATGCAAACATAAAAAAAAACGTTAAAACCGTCAAAATACATGTGCAAGCACAGAACATGAGTGAGATTCCCGCTGCCCATTCCCCCTAACCTCCAGTGGTTCCAACCACCCCACCCGTGCTAAACCCAAAACTCTAGCAAATCCTGTTTCCTGGGGCCTCGTGTACAAAGAAGTGTGTGGATTTCCCACCAAGAAAGTGCGGGAGCGAAAATCTTGAAAGTTGCTTACGGACAAAAAAATCCGGATGTATCAATAAGTGCGTAACCAGGTTTTGCCGTGAAATCTTGCGCACATGCACGAGCACAAGCGGGCCCAAGTCTCCGCCTTGCCTCCTCCCTTAAATATTCTATATGAATATTGTAATTAGTATGAACAGACCCATTCATGTGCATTCATTGGTTGAAAGAATTGGAAAGGGAACGCGGGAAGGGGAACGCGGGAAATCATGATGCGAGGTGAAGGCGCTGTTTCGGAGGTAGCCAATTTAAAAGGAAAAAGGCTGCGCGCAATAGCCTGACAAAATTACTTTGGCGTGTATAAAATCAGGCATTGGTAATAGCCTACTTAATGTGAGGACCGCAGAAAAAACGGCCATGTTATACTGCAGTACAATGCAGGTTTCCCAACAATTGATATTTAAAAGGCATTACATCAAAACACATTACGATGCGGCAGTCGCCAAGGCTTCCGAGAAATAAACATTTATGTCGGTTATAACTCTGAAAGATGACACATGTACACATAGGCTACGCCACATGTATGAATAACTTGCAGCCAACTCAGTTAGCCTATAATTGATGTAGGCCTACTAATTTTACAGTAGCCTTATTAAAAGAGAAAGACAAGCACTGCGGTGAGGACGCTCCCAACAAATGCGAAAAGACGCATCGCAGATCCAGAAAATAGGCTATTCAATGTTTAATAGTTGCCAAATAATGCTGTTGATGGGCATCCAATTTCGTTGTAATTCCAGGATAGTTTCATGAGTCCGCTTCATTTTAACCAGCTGCCTCAACAATAATAGGCCTATGGTTGAGGTGGTTTTCTTCATCTTCTTTTTTAAATCACGCGCCTCAACATTAAAATCCACGTTTAAAGGAATAGGTCGGTATTTTGCATTTGGGACCTTAATTATGGTGTATCATACACTGAGCTACCCACCTGTGTCACTTTTGTTTGATTTGAAGCCTTCCGTGAGATTTTGGGTTTGGGCGATATCCACAAACCACCATACAACGGGAGTCAGCGGGGCACAGACTTTAAATCCGTCGTACACGCATAAACAGTATTTTCTTATTTTGTTTAGGGTCATACAATTACGTTTCCGTCTCATTTCAATATTTAAATCTCCCGGGTTCAGTGAACGAATTAAAAATCTGTATTGACTGAGGTGTGCCACGTCATCTTTCTGCGACGCTCATTCTGACAGCCAGCCAGCTCTGCTCCGGCAGTCGGCAACATGATAAAGTAACAAGAAGCAAACGTTGAAGCTCTCGGTTTTTAACAGTTCTTCGGCTAGAACTTTGCTATGGGTTGAATGTGCGCATATACTGGATGCTGAAACTAAACGACAAGCTTTATGAAACCGTGGCATTTTGCGTTGAGATGGAAAAGGAACGCGCCACACTCTCCTGGATACGAGGCTACATGTGTGCGGCTTTTGCGCCAAAGGTCTTTCTACCAGCAAAACAAAATAGCAGGACAGAAGTGACAGCGTCAGAAAGAAAACAATGCTGTTCCGATTGCTGATGGAGACAACAGAGGTAAGGACATATTATGTATCTAGAGTTTTTGAATGGCTAATCTTGGTGTCGCCTCAAACTAGCTCTCTTCTCGGTGCCTTCGTATGGCTGTTCATGCTACCAGCTACAGATAGTCAAATGAATCAAAGCTACGTTTGGTCTCAAACAAAATTGTACACGGAAAATAGTAGTCCTTCAGTAGGCAAGACAATCACAACATATGATAAGCCTGTCAAAGCCCTGCACCAAATCATGGAGTAGGTCGACTGTGGTTTTCACTTTTACTGCTAGTAAAACTGACGGCACGTAATTCGACTGTCTAGCCAATAACTGGTAGGCCTACATTGCTTGATCTTCAGGTCATACTAGTTGTAGGTTTTACAGTGATACTGGTGTATTGACACACTTCTTTATTTATTATTTAGAAAGACAGGAGAAGGTCAAGACTCAAGAGCTGGACTTTCCATGACGTCCTCACTCGACCCCTGTGAATAGCAGCCCACCGTTGACCAGCCATCAGTATCTACTGTGCAGTCATTTCCTGACCCGGTTTCTCACAAGCCCTTCGCAGACGAACACTACCACCTGAAGACGGTCGTCTGGGTAATACTTCGGTTTGGCACCGGCATGGTCTACCACAAAGGTAAACACATCAGGCCTACCACTCCACTGCATTTGTTTTAGAAGTCTAAACAACACACCAGGGTGTATTCCATAGGCGAGTTATCACGAACACATTTTATGTGTAAAAACTGAAATGTTGTTGCAACACATGGGATATGTGTGGCTCAGGGGAAAAAACAGTTATGAGCCACGTTTGTAGTATTTCCCATACAGTACACCATTCATACTAATTATAATATTAGTTACTAATACTAATATAATATTAATTATAATTACTTTCGTGTCGATATTTTTCAAAGGGTTTTTCCATCCAGTATTACTCTGGCAAAATGCCCATTGCTTTCCTGTCTAATATTATAAAAAAAAGTCCAGTGGCCTTCAACTAACACCTTTTGACTTATCACGGTGTATCTGGAGAGCAGACCATCTTCTTTATGAGTTTCACATTCTGTTACATTACTGCCATCACCTACTGTGCACTCATGTGATTGGCCTTTACCATTCCTGTTCAATGGCCATACATAATACATTACAATTGTCATTTCTATTTTCCAGATAGACGCCAGACCTTCTGAAAGGACCTAATGGACTGAGTGCTGGAAAGGAGACAACCCCTCTATAGAATAAACTGAGTGTAACAAACACTCCACCAAGAACAGACATGTATGTTTCAGTGTCATGACGGAGCAATCATTTCGGAAGGTCCTAAACCCTATTTATCTAAAATACTTTCTGATGTTTGATAGTGACATCTTGGTTACCCAATAAGACATTTCTTACATTATTACAAGATTCTTCACTTCTTCCTACATTGTTAATGACTGAATGATTACAATTATGATGTACACATTGTTATTGGTCACACCTGCTGACATTAAAGTCCCAGTAAAATCTTCTCTCTTTTCCTTTATGTAAAGAAGGTAAAGTAATGACACTTGAGGCAGTAATGATAAATGTGTAAAATTTATTTTCAATGGCCATCAAATTATATTGATGACCTAAGTTCAAGAGAGTCCTTGTGCACAAGCCCTCAGCAATGCAGGTGCTGATGTGAGGCAGGAGAAGGTGAACAATGAACAAAATTCAAAAGACATTTCACACTGCTTATTGTTCTTTTTCTTCCTTCATTTTTCTGAGCTAAAAGCACATTTTGCCCTGTGTGTCAAAATAAAGTAAGAAAAAGAATGGTAAGCAGTGTGCGGTGTCTTTTGAATTATGAAGATAATCTCTTCCTGTGAGTCCAAGATATTGTGCAGGTGGAAGTTGAGAAAGTGTCCCTATGATTGTTACAATGGAATGATGCATGAAATTAATTTACAAATGTTATCAAAAGACATGGAATATTACATTTTCATTTCATTGCATTTAAAAAAAAAAATGCATTGCACTTAGCTGACGCTTTCATTTACCAAAAGTGGTATTGGTTACAGTCCCTAGAGCAATGTGGGGTTAGGTGCCTTGCTCAAGGGCACTTCAGCCATGGATGGAGATGTAGGGAGAGGTCAGGAGGGATTCGAACCAGCTACATTTGGTCCAATAAGGGGTCCCCACAATGCACCTAAGATGTGTAATGTCAAATTATGTGTAGTATTACCAACTAGATTTATAACTTCATTGTAATTACTCAATATAACACAAGATGATAAGTCAATGTAGAGACTCTGACTGCATCCAGCATATGGTATGGTGGGAGATGGATGAGGGCCATGATGCACCTTGGATGACCCTTCTGTACTGTAACCTGGCCGCAGACGTTCAGCTCCCAGGGCGCTGGGCATTTCCTACGAGACAGATGATCACAATACAGCAAGTAAGAGGTAGGGACACTTCAGTCAATGACGAGTTTTTTTTTTTGTTTTTTTTTGGGGGGGGGGCTGGTACAACCACAGCTTATGTTCATAAATAATTGATTAGTATACTGCAATGAAAATGCTTCTTGGATAATCCACTGACATGAAACACAACAGAACAAATAATAATCTATACAATCGTGGCACTAGCTGTGAAATTACTACTACCGTCACTGACTGACCCCAATATCGACAAAGCTGTCTGGGCATAGTAAATCAAACAGAATTTACAAATTCCTCGGCGACTTACTCAATTGAAAGCTGTGTGTTCCTGTGAGTTTTGGCTATAATCTCCGATTCAACTTCGAAGAATGTTGATACCAGCTCGATTCGTCATGGCGAGAATATCCTCCAGAGTTACTTGCACCTTCCTAAATAAATAAAGAAGTGTGTCACTACATCAGATCAGTATCACACTGTAAAACCTCCAAGTGATATGACATGAGAATCAATGTAGCCTACCATTTCTCAGTAGGCTAGACAGCTGAATGTTTTTACTAGTAGTAAAAGTAAAAGTCAACTGTACTTATAAGTATACCCCATGATTTGGTGCAGGGCTTATCATATGATTGTGTTGCCTACTGAAGGAATACTATTCGTATTTTCCGTGTACAATTTTGTTTGAGACCAAACGTAGCTTTGATTCATTTGACTATCTGTAGCTGGTAGCATGAACAGCCATACGAAGGCACCGAGAAGAGAGCTAGTTTGAGGCGACACCAAGATTAGCCATTCAAAAACTCTAGATACATAATATGTCCTTACCTCTGTTGTCTCCATCAGCAATCGGAACAGCATTGTTTTCTTTCTGACGCTGTCACTTCTGTCCTGCTATTTTGTTTTGCTGGTAGAAAGACCTTTGGCGCAAAAGCCGCACACACGTAGCCTCGTATCCAGGAGAGTGTGGCGCGTTCCTTTTCCATCTCAACGCAAAATGCCACGGTTTCATAAAGCTTGTCGTTTAGTTTCAGCATCCAGTATATGCGCACATTCAACCCATAGCAAAGTTCTAGCCGAAGAACTGTTAAAAACCGAGAGCTTCAACGTTTGCTTCTTGTTACTTTATCATGTTGCCGACTGCCGGAGCAGAGCTGGCTGGCTGTCAGAATGAGCGTCGCAGAAAGATGACGTGGCACACCTCAGTCAATACAGATTTTTAATTCGTTCACTGAACCCGGGAGATTTAAATATTGAAATGAGGCGGAAACGTAATTGTATGACCCTAAACAAAATAAGAAAATACTGTTTATGCGTGTACGACGGATTTAAAGTCTGTGCCCCGCTGACTCCCGTTGTATGGTGGTTTGTGGATATCGCCCAAACCCAAAATCTCACGGAAGGCTTCAAATCAAACAAAAGTGACACAGGTGGGTAGCTCAGTGTATGATACACCATAATTAAGGTCCCAAATGCAAAATACCGACCTATTCCTTTAACCGGTTGCATCTCTGCAATATTTCCGACCGCGTACAACACATGTAGTTGTGCTGCATGCCTCTGTGTGCCGCCAAAAAGACACAATGCACCACTTACAGCAACTTCCACGCTTACGGAAACTTCCACAGCAGCCCTGAAATTCGCGTGGAGATCCGCAGTTTTCCACGTCTAGTCTGTTTTAGTACATCTGACCGTGGCCTTGGAAAACAACTTAAGTAACTTTTTTGTCCGTAAGTGAGCTTCGTACATGAGGCCCCTGGACAGCTACATTTTAAGGAGAGCAGGCAAGAGGAGAGAGAGAGTGGAGTCAGAGGAGGAGAAGGAGAGGACAGGACAAGATCAACATACACTCAGGCCCACCCTGAACGAAGGACAAGGGGTGAGCCTTTACGTCGTCCACGCCTCAATGGTGCAGTCTCTGAAAATAGCTTGGCAGAAAAACATGAGCCCAGTACACAAGGTGTTGACCAAGTCACAGAAGGAGGCCCAACCGGACCGGATGTCTCTGCCAACTAGGGCTGGGCGGTTTTGGAAAAAATGTGTATCACGGTTTTCTTGATGAAAATTGATATCACGGTTTTCAGCATGTTTTTTTGATAAGCAGCGATTTCCCCCCAAATCTTAATCTTTTGGACGAAAAAAACTGAAATTAAATTTAAAAATGAGATAAAATCTCCATTTCTATTTTATCACTTTTACATTTCAATAATATTTTTTATAATGTATAGATTATATTTCCCTACCCAACACTTTAAGTTCCCATTCAAGGAAAAAGGGTTAATAAATTATTATAAGCAGCTGTTTTGGGCTTTTTTTTTCAAGACAGCCAAAAACTGCTTATTTCTCGTTCTACACCTGGCAACACTAATTGCTTAGTTCTCGTTCTACACCTGGCAACACTGATCACTAGGTACGGCATGTTGCGCTTGCGCAGCGCTTGACTAGCGAGTAAACACAGTGGGACAGAAACGAAACAGACTGAGAGACACGGAAAACAAACGGATTTACTTGACATTGTGTGAATATTTTCTTTGAATTAAAGGCCAAATCTAACGTAGAAGGTCTTTTGTCAAGTCGTTTGTGTCATATGGCGATGTATTTCGCTCCTATTTTGCTCCCAAATCATTTCAAACAGTAATGTAGCAATATATCATATCTGCCCATTGCATTTTGTAAGCTAGGCTAAATTAGCTATGGCAAAACTCACAAGCAGCCTTAACAGCAGTCCTGCACACACAGTTGGGATGGTAGTTAAATACAGTTAAGAATCTGAGAACTGTTGTAGTCTATTAGAATAGCCTTTTATTTAACTTTGTGAGATCAGATGTAGGCTAAGTTAATTGAAATGTTCATCATGATTCATCCATGCCATGTGTGTTCTTCATTATGCTTCACTCTCACCAGCTTCTTCGGCGCGATTAACTAGTTATTTGTAGGCTATTGCTTCAATCAATATCTTAAATTGTGTTGACATTCCCTAGTAGAAAAGCAGCAGTGGACTTATATAGCAGAGTTGAAATGAAGTGTGACACGAAGTACGAAGTTCACGCACATAGCCTAGTATGAACAACAACAACAACAACAACGTCTCTCATCAAAAAGAGAACCTTGTGTAGGTGAAACCGAGATCACGTTTTTTTAACGGTATACCGCCCAGCTCAAGTAAGGGTTAAAAAAATCAGCACAACATAATTGAGTGGGCCTCAAGTGGTTCAGTTTTGACACCGGTCCAAATGCAGTGTAGGAACCTGGATTTTTCAGAGGAAATGAAGAGTTAGTCACCGGCACCATCAACTCGCCAGGCCTGAACACCCTCTGCTCAGACCGTGGGTTGTACCGGGTCTTTGGTCGCCTTGAAGGGGTAGCTGCTGCCCTATGGGTGGGCGTAGGTCGGCATACATGACTCATCCTAATGAAGTATGCCACCTCCTTCTTCATCAGCCTAGGCCAGTAGAATTACTTCACAAGGCGGTCATAAGTTTCCCCAACCCCCAAGTGCCCAGATACACCCACATGAGCCATTTTCAGCACCATTTCTCTGAACTTTGTTGGCACCACCAGGGGCTGTTCACTCACGGAACTTCCTATTAGCCACAATTGGCTAACCCTAACCACGGGACAGTGCAAAATGAATGGGTGTCAATGGAGTTTTTTACCATTATAATTTTTGTGATTTTTTATAATTTTTTGTCCTGAAATATGAATATTAAGTACGAAGCTAGAAATAATAAGACCCCATTTGAGTAGCGTTTCGATTATTTTGCGCCACTAGATTATTATATACTGGGTCACAAAGCTCAATTTTTATGGGGCCAAACCCATAAACATTAGCACGATGCTAGCGAGTACAGGTTGAAATCTTCTAACCAGCTGTAAAACTACACACCTGAACGATTTGTCAATACAGCCTATTGTTAAACAACAGTCATAGTGCTTACCAGGAATGTTTTGTTGATAATATTTGTGACTGGAAATGGCAGTAGCAATGTATTTAGCATGGGTTCCCCTTTCCATTCCATACATTTTCCCACATGAAGGACTGGCCTACGCTCGTTACTGCAGAATGCATGCAAAGCTAACTGGCTACAATGGGAACCAATGAGACTGAGCCTTCTCCCCTGTGTTCTAATTTCTCTGCCACCACTACTTGAAAAGCTGGATTTCCCGCCCCTTTTTTAGTCTTGGTTGTAAGTTTTCCCAACCCCCAAGTGCCCAGATACGTACACCCAGAGATACTCTAGACAGAGATAAGTCATTTCAGTTCATTTCTGGTATCCACTTTCTGTAGGGTGAACGCCCCTTTAGGAGACCTTCGGTTAGGAGACCTTCGGAGTCCTCAGGTTGAGAATAAATGGAGTCCCCTTAGCACTGTAGATGGCGGTAGCGCATTTCTTGTGCAAACACCTCAAAAATAGAAGAAGAAGGAGGGGACAACGCCCCCTTAGGAGACCCAACTTGAGCACACACTTTTGCATTGGGTGGGCGGGTTTCGAAGCCTCTTTATTACTCCACCCTCTTTGGTACACCCACATGAGCCATTTTCAGCACCATTTCTCTGAACTTTGTTGGCACCACTACTTGAAAAGCTGGAATTCCCGCCCCTTTTTTAGTCTTGGGGGTCCGCTTTCGTACCAACAGCCCATCCTGCATAAAGTAGCCCACAGCTACCCTGTACATTTTCTCAGGTGGCAGAACCCGATCAAACAGCCACTTTAACGTGTAATCTTCCCTCTGAGCTGCAACAAACTCATCATGAGAGAGAGAAAAAAAGGTAGGTTAGAGAATACAGAATTCTTTTCTGTGTGAGGAAGATTACATAAATGGCTTATAACCTTCATCACTGGTGCAGCAGGCAAACTTTCATTATGATCATGGTTATCTGGGATAGAGGGAGTTTTGTAATTTACTAGTGGTGTGGATCGGCACTGCCCTCACGATCCGATTCGATCACGATTCGGGAGGTAGCGATCCGATTCGATTCGATTCGATTCTATGCGATTCGATCCGATCCAATTCTACAATGCATTGCAATGCATTACATTTCTACTGAAAGCAAAGCAAATGCTTCATCAGTCATGATGAGGCAATACAAGTAGTCAGATACTGAGCAACAATTTATTGGCTGTTTTCTGGATCAGTCTTGCAATGCTTTGAAGTACTTTTGTTTCATTTAACATTCATTTGCTCTCGAAATATCCACGGAAGTAATGGAAACTTTAAAAAATTGCAGCATAGATCCTGGAACTTGCCGCATCGATCCTGGATCGTTCATGCCCTACATTGAATTGGATCGCCGAAACGATCATTGTTGTCACCACTATTATTAACAGGGGGTGGTACATCCTAGCCTCGCGACGCCATCCTCTGTACTCCACCCAAAGATTTTGGCTCCGCACATCGTCTGGCAAAAGCCTCGAGCTCGGTTCTCTCAGTGTTTCGCCAATCAGCAAACAGTTGAGAGTGGTAACGTAGAACTCACCCGCGAGCTCCGTTACTGATTGGTTAAGGTAACTATATTCACACTTTCGTTTTGTTATTTGTATGCTTTTGCGACGCTATAACGTAACAGGCATGCTAATAAAGCACAATATGGGTTTTAATTTGAGTTTGGAACTTCAATTAATTTAAATGATAGAGTAAGATCAGACCATCTCCCATCGTCCACGGAGACGGAGTCCTCATGGCTTTTGCCAGACTGATTGACGGAGTCAACAGTCGGCTATTCGCCCAGGCTAGGTACATCCCGCCAAACCCCCCAAACCCGCCAGATTCTTGCCCAAGATTAGATGGATGCCCTCTACAGGTAAAGAAGGGCAGACAGCCATGTTCACTTCCCCCTGCACCAGGTGAGACTGCAAATTAATCTGGTGCAAAGGAGCAGAAAAAACTGATGACCCAATTCCCTGCACCAAAACATTTTCCCCAGCACTAGTTTTGGTTGAGAAAGGCACAGATTCCACAATAAAAGATTCAGATGCTCCTGTGTCTCTAAGTATTTTCACGGGCACCTGGACAGCACTACCCACTGTGGAAACAGAACCATCAGTAATGAAGGGAGAGAAACCATTTCCTCACGCTTTAGTTGGAGAACCCTCACCACTGCTCTCACCAGCTTCAGAGGATCTCGTGGCTGCTGGCAGGAATGAAGATACAGTCATTACAGGGTTAACATTCTGATCTGGCAACCCAAAATCAAAAGGCATACTTGACGCATAGACAGCCAGATTGACACTCGTAACTGAATCATGAATGTTTCTCTGACTCTTCCCCTTCAAAACTGGACAGTCTTTCTTTCAGTGCCCCTTCTCCAGACAATAGTGACACACAATGGCCCTCATTTATCAAAGCAGCGTACGACGAGAATCATACGTCCGTCGTGCGTACGTTCTTTATCTACGACCACTTGGCATTTATCAAATCTCATCGTAAGCGCAGGAAAGATGAAATCCTACGACTGCTCTCAGACGGTGTACGCCGTTTTCAAATTGGACTTGAGATGACTATGATCACCAACTTGAGCAGCAGTTGTAGCGCAACAACTCATTATCATAAATATGTGACCCACATAATTACAAAATGTTTTTACATTGTAGCCTATATTTTGCCTATAAGCCAACTTCTACTTGTTTGAATTGGTGCACCCTTCCTGGGAACGCTGCGTTAATTTGGCATAGGTCAACAACTGCAAGAGACTTCTAATTTGTGATTTGACGTGATGTGTGAATAATTGTGCAATATACAGCCGAGTATTGGAATGTGCCTTCAGTCGTGGAATCAATGGACCGACGTCCTTTCTTTTTAACACCTGGGAGTTCAGGCGCACATCAATCAATACCCTACATAGGCTACAGTAATAATCTCCCGGGTGAGTTTCGCCATTACGCACGACTATCCGAATACACACATGACACGTGTGTGTCCGATAACACGTTATAGTCGTCCATTTAGATGGCAAAAGCTAGGGCTGTCCCCTCGAAGGACTGGAGCGCAGGAGAGAAGCAGGGCGCACGTGAGCGCGAGAAGGACAGCGCACTGGACATGTAAAACTCTCCTATCCCCAACAAATGGTTTGGGCACTGTTTGTTTGCCAGTTTCAAGTAGGAACCCTTTCTTGACCTCGTCTACAAAAAGGTTTATCATCATATTTAAAAAAAAACAAAAACAATAATATTCAATATAATAATATAGATATAAACAAATATCTTCATTATGTCTATTGTAGTCAATCAAACAATTAATTGTAAGTAGGCTATTTGGAAATCAATCTCTACCCCTTACATATTGAGAACCGAAACACTGTTGACTACTGCTGTTGATTATTTCCACGTGTTATTTTGTTGTCTACCTCGCGTAAAGCCTAATTTCAAGCTGTCAATCAACCAGAAACTTGGATGTTTTAGCCGGTTTGCGCCTCTCCATGTCGCAAACTTCGGGGTGTGGTCTCCTTCCCGCCGTTTTAGAGAAGGTGTGATCATTCTAATTACGATGGTTTTCAGACGCTAGATTTATCAACAGCCGCTCGCTCTTACGATGGGATTGGAGAGGTACACATGTTTAGTAAATCTCACGTGGGCTTCGTCGTACGACGAGATCTGCGCTCATTTCTGCGATGGTTTCTACGCAAGTTTGATAAATGAGGGCCAATATCTCTACTTGAAACGGGAGGTGTAGAAACGGAGTGGCCAGAATCCAAGCGAGAATTAATAGCGTTTTTGTGAGAGGGTGACCGATTAAGGTTTTGGTCCATATTCTGAGTGCGCACATCGAATGAACGCAGTGTTGAAGTTGGAGGCGCCAACAGCCCACCGTGTCCCCAACGCTGGTCATCACGACAACGCCTACTTGAATGGTGTTCTCTGAAACTATGTTTGTGAATTAAAGCGAAATCATCAGCTACTGATGCTGCTTCCGTCTCTGTTTTTTTAGATTGCGCTCAGCAACGTGGGTAGAAATATGCTCAGGGAGGATGTTTCTAAGTTGTTCTAAAACAATCAGATTAGACAGTTGCTCAGAAGTTGTAACATCCACTGCAGAACACCACCGATTAAAGTGAGTGCTCAACTCCCTGGCTGCTTGTCTCCTTTTCTCCATGAGCGAAATTTCAATCGCTAAGCTTACGGAACCAACTCGTACGCTTTAAGTACTGCTTTCTTCACTTTCTCATATTCTTTTCGATCAGTAGCTGGTAAAGCGACAAACACTTCTTGTGCTTTATCTACCAGTACACTCTGAAGTAGTAACGTCTTTTCGGAGTCTGACCAGTCACGGTCAGCCGCCACATTCTCAAACAAAGAAAAGAAAACATCAGGGTCCTTCTTGTTAAATTTTGGAATTAATTTAACCATATTGGATATGTCAGGAGGGCGCCCGACCCCCATGACACAGTAACCTCATTGGCCGACAGTTTGCCTTCGCCTACCAGTCTTAACCTTTCCAATGTTACCTTGCGTTCCAATTTCATTTAATCAAGTTCATATTCACAGTTCAGCTTCTCGTTCAGCTTGTCTTTCCCTTTGTTGCATTTCTATAAGCTCTTTTTGTTGTTCAAAGGAGAGGGTGCCTGTCGCCTCCTTTAACAGAGACGGAGACTTACCCCATCCTCTGACTCTGGCATGGCTATAGCAAATGGAGATGGAAGAATATTTCTGACAACTAATTCAGCCTGGACGACAGCCTATATCTGGGCCTATTTTGCCTTTCTTGGTAATCCTAAATCAAAACAATAATGCTGACCAACTTGACGCAACTGGTCGTTGGTTAACTTATTCAAAATCTCCACTGACGGTGACGCAAAAAACTCCAAAATAGCCATACATTTACAGATTTTTTTTTCAAATGACAGATACCCCAGTAGGCATCAAAACAAAAATCTATTTCTTTTTTTGTACTTTTTTCCTTGTGAAACTAAAGTGTGGCCATTACGCTACGTCACAAGACCGAGACAAATGGAGTTGCCCTGCACGACAGGGTACTCCTCTTCCATGCAAACCCCGAGGACAGAGCTCTTTATTACACAATATCAGAAGAGCCTTCTCCCCCGACAAAATGCCATTAAAGTCGGACATCTACGACCATGCCCTCCGTCCAGGGTAAGCACATAAATAACAAAACCAAAAATAACAAACGATGCAGATTGCCAAACTCCCAAATTACTTAACAAGTACGTCACTTAACTCAATCATGCAAACGCAGCGCAGACACACACTTACCAATTAGGCCACCACCGCTTCTTTTGCCTGACTCAGAAAAAAATCCTCCTCGTCTCCCGCACCCACAACAAAATTTCCAAAATTAAACAAAGTCTTACTTGATCCGCTTGTGTCTTCCCAATAAACTTAATGCAATGTATCGTAACTTCACTTACCACATACAAGGCATTCCAAATCAGTCCACAACTTCGAAGGACCTGACTTGATCATTAACGCTGAGGCAATGCAACACAGAGCCCAGTCGGTGAGCAAACACTAGGCTAGTTCTAATTACTAATTAGGCTACCAGCGTTTCAAATCCC
>NC_085870.1:48849231-48871731 GCF_034702125.1 Engraulis encrasicolus | reverse complement strand
GGTATCTCTGGAATCCTTGGGCCAAGCCGAATCCAATGCACTCCATGACGTCATTTTCCGCCTGGAAAGTTTTTCCGCCATTTTGAATTTTGTAAAAATCAATAAAAATGATGCCACGCCCACAATTTTAGTCCCATCGTCACGAAATTTTCGTGAGGGCATCTTCGGACTGAGATACATCTACCCCGAAAGTCTTGATTGATTAAACCGGCTCCAAACAGGAAGCAATCAAATTTGGCGGCGAAGTCGCCAAACAGGAAGTGAGCTAATATCTCAGCAATGGCTACTTGTATCAGAACCCAGTTTTATACACATAATCAGGACTATCACCAGAGGACACGTAACAATTTTCGCGGAAATGCGCCACTAGGGGGCGCTACAATAAGCAAAAATGTGGTTTTGTCCATATTGGTCCGTATTGACCTCAATTCATCAAACGCTTGGTATCGCTGCAATCCTTGGGTCAAGCCGAATCCAACGCATACTATGATGTCATATTTACAATCATGGATTTCCCGCCATTTTCACATATTCAAAAATCAATAAAAATGAAGCTCCGCCCACAATTTTTGTCTGCTCGTCCTACAATTTGTATCAGACCACCATTGGACTATCCTGCACCTTTGCTGAAATTTACAGAGCAATAGCTGAAAGCATCGGCGCACAGCAGCCAATCAAATTTGACAACAAAGACAAACGCACCGTCCAAACAGGAAGTTAGCTCATATCTCAGCAACGCCTTGACAGATCTTAACGAAATTTCTCACACATGATCTCCAGTACACCCAGAGGGTACATACAAAATTCAGTGCAATACGGTCACTGGGGGGCGCTAACGCTAGTGAAAATGTGCTTTTGCCAATATGATACATACCAAACAGGAAGTTAGCTCATGTATAGATGGTTAACTGTATGCTGTGTATGCATGAAGGGCAGCATATGCATGAAGGGCAGCATATGCATGGAGGGCAATTCATGCATGAAAGGCAAGGCATGCATGAAGGGCAACGAATGCAAGACGGGCAAGCATACTCCAGCATTTTCTGTGAGGAAATGCAATCTAGTTCTTCTTATTATTATATTTTTTTATTCTACCACCCATCATAATGGCAAGAAATCTTCGAAATAGAGAGTCCGTTCCAGTGCCAAACTGTTCGGTTCGGTGCAACGATGTGTGCTTGTACTCAGTTTATGGATAACTCGAACTCTCTAGCGCCACCAGCAGGTCAAAGTTGCAAGTACATTACATGCTGTAACTTTTGAACCGTTGGTCAAAATTTCACAAACTTGATATCTCTGGAATCCTTGGGCCAAGCCGAATCCAATGCACTCCATGAAGTCATTTTCCGCCTGGGAAGTTTTTCCGCCATTTTGAATTTTGTAAAAATCAATAAAAATGATGCCACGCCCACAATTTTTGTCCCATCGTCACGAAATTTTCGTGAGGGCATCTTCGGACTGAGATACATCTACCCCGAAAGTCCTGGAACGATTGATTAAACCGGCTCCAAACAGGAGGCAATCAAATTTGGCGGCGAAGTCGCCAAACAGGAAGTGAGCTAATATCTCAGCAACGGATACTTGTATCAGAACCCAATTTTATACACATAATCAAAACTATCACCAGAGGACACGTAACAATTTTTGTGCAAATGCGCCACTAGGGGGCGCTACAATAAGCAAAAATGTGTTTCTGTCCATATTGGCCCGTATTGACCTCAATTCATCAAACGCTTTGTATCGCTGGAATCCTTGGGTCAAGCCGAATCCAACGCATACTATGATGTCATATTTAAAATCATGGATTTCCCGCCATTTTGACATATTCAAAAATCAATAAAAATGAAGCTCCGCCCACAATTTTTGTCTGCTCGTCCTACAATTTCTATCAGACCACCATTGGACTATTCTGCACCTATGCTGAAATTTACAGAGCAATAGCTGAAAGCATCGGTGCACAGCAGCTAATCAAAATTGACAACAAAGACAAACGCACCGTCCAAACAGAAAGTTAGCTCATATCTCAGCAACGCCTTGACAGATCTTAACAACATTTCTCACGCATGATCTCCAGTCCACCCAGAGGGTATCTACCAAATTCAGTGCAATACGGTCACTGGGGGGCGCTAACGTTAGTGAAAATGTGTTTTTGCCAATATGATACATACCAAACAGGAAGTTAGCTCATGTATAGATGGTTAACTGTATGCTGTGTATGCATGAAGGGCAGCATATGCATGAAGGGCAGCATATGCATGAAGGGCAATTCATGCATGAAAGGCAAGGCATGCATGAAGGGCAACGAATGCAAGACGGGCAAGCATACTCCAGCATTTTCTGTGAGGAAATGCAATCTAGTTATATTTTTTAATTCTACCAGACATCATAATGGCAAGAAGTCTTCGAGATAGAGAGTCCGTTCCGGTGCCAAACTGTTCGGTTCGGTCCGAGGATGTGTGCTTGTACTCAGTTTTTGGATAACTCGAACTCTCTAGCGCCACCAACAGGAAAACGGTAACTTTTGAACCGTAGGTCCAATTTTCAAAAACTTGGTATCCCTGGAATCCTTGGACCAAGACGAATCCAACGCACTCTATGACGTCATTTTCCGCCTGGATAGTTTTCCCGCCATTTTGAATTTTGTAAAAATCAATAAAAATGGCGCCCCGCCCACAATTCTTGGCGGATCGTCCCGAAATTTTACACACGGCATCGTCAGACTGAGATATATCTACCCTGAAAGTTGCGGAACGATTTATTGAACCGTCTTTGAACAGGAGCCAATCGAATTTGGCAGCGAAGACTCCAAACAGGAAGTGAGCTCATATCTCGGCAACGCCTACTTGTATCACAATACAAATTGATACACAATATCTTCCCTATAGCCAGAGGCTACATACCAATTTTCGTGCAAATTGGACACTGGGGGGCGCCACAATTAGTGAAAATGTCTTTTAGCTGAAATTGAAGTCGCCAAACAGGAAGTGAGCTAATATCTCAGCAACGGCTACTTGTATCAGAACCCAATTTTATCCACATAATCAGCACTATGTCCAAAGGACACCTAACGATTTTCATGCAAATGCGCCACTAGGGGGCGCTACAACGAGCAAAAATGTGTTTTTTGCCCATATTGGCCCATATTGACCTCAATTCATCAAACGCTTGGTATCAGTGAAATCCTTGGGTCAAGCCGAATCCAACGCATACTATGATGTCATATTTACCATCATGAAATTCCCGCCATTTTGACATATTCAAAAATCAATAAAAATGAAGCTCCGCCCACAATTCTTTTCTGCTCGTCCTACAATTTCTATCAGAACACCATTGGACTATTCTGCACTTATGCTGAAATTTACAGAGCAATAGCTGAAAGTATCGACGCACAGCAGCCAATCAAAATTGACAACAAAGACAAACGCACCGTCCAAACAGGAAGTTAGCTCATATCTCAGCAACGCCTTGATAGATCTTAACGAAATTTCTCACACATGATGTCCAGTACACCCAGAGGGTACGTACCAAATTCAGTGCAATACGGTCAATGGGGGGCGCTAACGTTAGTGAAAATGTGTTTTTGCCAATATGATACATACCAAACAGGAAGTTAGCTCATGTATAGATGGTTAACTGTATGCTGTGTATGCATGAAGGGCAGCATATGCATGAAGGGCAGCATATGCATGAAGGGCAGCATATGCATGAAAGGCAAGGCATGCATGAAGGGCAACGAATGCAAGACGGGCAAGCATACTCCAGCATTTTCTGTGAGGAAATGCAATCTAGTTCTTATTCCTCTTATTATTATTAGTATGCTTGCCATGCGGCAAGCATACTATTGTTATTCCCCCGTTTAATCTTATTATATTTTTTAATTCTACCAGACATCATAATGGCAAGAAATCTTCGAAATAGAGAGTCCGTTCCGATGCCAAACTGTTCGGTTCGGTCCGAGGATGTGTGCTTGTACTCAGTTTTTGGATAACTCGAACTCTCTAGCGCCACCATCAGGAAAACGGTAACTTTTGAACCGTAGGTCCAATTTTCAAAAACTTGGTATCCCTGGAATCCTTGGACCAAGACGAATCCAACGCACCCTATGGCGTCATTTTCCGCCTGGATAGTTTTCCCGCCATTTTGAATTTTGTAAAAATCAATAAAAATGGCGCCCCGCCCACAATTCTTGGCGGATCGTCCCGAAATTTTACACACGGCATCTTCAGACGAAGATACATCGACCCTGAAAGTGGCGGAACAATTTATTGAACCGTCTTTGAACAGGAGCCAATCGAATTTGGCGACGAAGACTCCAAACAGGAAGTGAGGTCATATCTCAGCAACGCCTACTTGTATCACAATAAAAATTGATACACAATATCTTCCCTATAGCCAAAGGCTACATACCAATTGTCGTGCACATTGGACACTGAAGGGCGCCACAATTAGTGAAAATGTCTTTTAGCTGAAATTGAAGTCGCCAAACAGGAAGTGAGCTAATATCTCAGCAATGGCTACTTGTATCAAAACCCAATTGCATACATATAATCAGCACTATCTCCAGAGGACACATAACGATTTTCGTGCAAATGCGCCACTAGGGGGCGCTACAATAAGCACAAATGTGTTTTTGTCCATATTGGCCCGTATTGACCTCAATTCATCAAACGCTTGGTATCGCTGAAATCCTTGGGTCAACCCGAATCCAACGCATACTATGATGTCATATTTGCAATCATGAATTTCCCGCCATTTTGACATATTGAAAAATCAATAAAAATGAAGCTCCGCCCACAAGTTTTTTCTGCTTGTCCTACAATTTTTATCAGACCACCATTGGACTATACTGCACCTATGCTGAAATTTACAGAGCAATAGCTGAAAGCATCGGCGCACAGCAGCCAATCAAAATTGACAACAAAGACAAACGCACCGTCCAAACAGGAAGTTAACTCATACCTCAGCAACGCCTTGACAGATCTTAACAAAATTTCTCACACATGATCTCCAGTACACCCAGAGGGTACCTACCAAATTCAGTGCAATACGGTCACTGGGGGGCGCTAACGTTAGTAAAAATGTGTTTTTGCCAATATGGTACAAACAGGAAGTTAGCTCATAGATGGTTAACTGTATGTTGTGTATGCATGAAGGGCAGCATATGCATGAAGGGCAGCATTTGCATGAAGGGCAATTCATGCATGAAAGGCAAGGCATGCATGAAGGGCAACGAATGCA
Organism: Engraulis encrasicolus; assembly: GCF_034702125.1. Lineage (NCBI taxonomy): Eukaryota > Metazoa > Chordata > Actinopteri > Clupeiformes > Engraulidae > Engraulis > Engraulis encrasicolus. The sequence goes on along the minus strand of NC_085870.1, from coordinate 48,866,493 downwards.
AGGCGGGCAAGCATACTCCAGCATTTTCTGTGAGGAAATGCAATCTAGTTATTAGTATGCTTGCCATGCGGCAAGCATACTATTGTTATTGTACCGTTTATTCTTATTCTTCTTATTATTAGTATGCTTGCCATGCGGCAAGCATACTATTGTTATTGTACCGTTTATTCTTATTCTTCTTATTATTATATTTTTTTATTCTACCACCCATCATAATGGCAAGAAATCTTCGAAATAGAGAGTCCGTTCCAGTGCCAAACTGTTCGGTTCGGTGCAACGATGTGTGCTTGTACTCAGTTTATGGATAACTCGAACTCTCTAGCGCCACCAGCAGGTCAAAGTTGCAAGTACATTACATGCCCTAACTTTTGAACCGTTGGTCAGAATTTCACAAACTTGGTATCTCTGGAATCCTTGGGCCAAGCCGAATCCAATGCACTCTATGACGTCATTTTCCGCCTGGAAAGTTTTTCCGCCATTTTGAATTTTGTAAAAATCAATAAAAATGATGCCACGCCCACAATTTTAGTCCCATCGTCACGAAATTTTCGTGAGGGCATCTTCGGACTGAGATACATCAACCCCAAAAGTCCTGGAACGATTGATTAAATTGGCTCCAAAGAGGAGGCAATCAAATTTGGCGGCGAAGTCGCCAAACAGGAAGTGAGCTAATATCTCAGCAACGGATACTTGTATCAGAACCCAATTTTATACACATAATAAAAACTATCACCAGAGGACACGTAAGAATTTTCGTGCAAATGCGCCACTAGGGGGCGCTACAATAAGCAAAAATGTGGTTTTGTCTATATTGGTCCGTATTGACCTCAATTCATCAAACGCTTGGTATCGCTGCAATCCTTGGGTCAAGCCGAATCCAACGCATACTATGATGTCATATTTACAATCATGGATTTCCCGCCATTTTCACATATTCAAAAATCAATAAAAATGAAGCTCCGCCCACAATTGTTGTCTGCTCGTCCTACAATTTGTATCAGACCACCATTGGACTATCCTGCACCTTTGCTGAAATTTACAGAGCAATAGCTGAAAGCATCGGCGCACAGCAGCCAATCAAATTTGACAACAAAGACAAACGCACCGTCCAAACAGGAAGTTAGCTCATATCTCAGCAACGCCTTGACAGATCTTAACGAAATTTCTCACACATGATCTCCAGTACACCCAGAGGGTACATACAAAATTCAGTGCAATACGGTCACTGGGGGGCGCTAACGCTAGTGAAAATGTGCTTTTGCCAATATGATACATACCAAACAGGAAGTTAGCTCATGTATAGATGGTTAACTGTATGCTGTGTATGCATGAAGGGCAGCATATGCATGAAGGGCAGCATATGCATGGAGGGCATTTCATGCATGAAAGGCAAGGCATGCATGAAGGGCAACGAATGCAAGACGGGCAAGCATACTCCAGCATTTTCTGTAAGGAAATGCAATCTAGTTATATTTTTTTATTCTACCACCCATCATAATGGCAAGAAATCTTCGAAATAGAGAGTCCGTTCCAGTGCCAAACTGTTCGGTTCGGTGCAACGATGTGTGCTTGTACTCAGTTTATGGATAACTCGAACTCTCTAGCGCCACCAGCAGGTCAAAGTTGCAAGTACATTACATGCTGTAACTTTTGAACCGTTGGTCAGAATTTCACAAACTTGGTATCTCTGGAATCCTTGGGCCAAGCCGAATCCAATGCACTCCATGACGTCATTTTCCGCCTGAAAAGTTTTTCCGCCATTTTGAATTTTGTAAAAATCAATAAAAATGATGCCACGCCCACAAATTTTGTCCCATTGCCACGAAATTTTTGTGAGGGCATCTTCGGACTGAGATACATCTACCCCGAAAGTCCTGGAACGATTGATTAAACCGGCTCCAAACAGGAGGCAATCAAATTTGGCGGCGAAGTCGCCAAACAGGAAGTGAGCTAATATCTCAGCAACGGATACTTGTATCAGAACCCAATTTTATACACATAATCAAAACTATCACCAGAGGACACGTAACAATTTTCGTGCAAATGCGCCACTAGGGGGCGCTACAATAAGCAAAAATGTGGTTTTGTCCATATTGGTCCGTATTGACCTCAATTCATCAAACGCTTGGTATCGCTGCAATCCTTGGGTCAAGCCGAATCCAACGCATACTATGATGTCATATTTACAATCATGGATTTCCCGCCATTTTCACATATTCAAAAATCAATAAAAATGAAGCTCCGCCCACAATTGTTGTCTGCTCGTCCTACAATTTGTATCAGACCACCATTGGACTATCCTGCACCTTTGCTGAAATTTACAGAGCAATAGCTGAAAGCATCGGCGCACAGCAGCCAATCAAATTTGACAACAAAGACAAACGCACCGTCCAAACAGGAAGTTAGCTCATATCTCAGCAACGCCTTGACAGAAATTTCTCACACATGATCTCCAGTACACCCAGAGGGTACATACAAAATTCAGTGCAATACGGTCACTGGGGGGCGCTAACGCTAGTGAAAATGTGCTTTTGCCAATATGATACATACCAAACAGGAAGTTAGCTCATGTATAGATGGTTAACTGTATGCTGTGTATGCATGAAGGGCAGCATATGCATGAAGGGCAGCATATGCATGGAGGGCATTTCATGCATGAAAGGCAAGGCATGCATGAAGGGCAACGAATGCAAGACGGGCAAGCATACTCCAGCATTTTCTGTGAGGAAATGCAATCTAGTTATATTTTTTTATTCTACCACCCATCATAATGGCAAGAAATCTTCGAAATAGAGAGTCCGTTCCAGTGCCAAACTGTTCGGTTCGGTGCAACGATGTGTGCTTGTACTCAGTTTATGGATAACTCGAACTCTCTAGCGCCACCAGCAGGTCAAAGTTGCAAGTACATTACATGCTGTAACTTTTGAACCGTTGGTCAGAAATTCACAAACTTGGTATCTCTGGAATCCTTGGGCCAAGCCGAATCCAATGCACTCCATGACGTCATTTTCCGCCTGGAAAGTTTTTCCGCCATTTTGAATTTTGTAAAAATCAATAAAAATGATGCCACGCCCACAATTTTAGTCCCATCGTCACGAAATTTTCGTGAGGGCATCTTCGGACTGAGATACATCTACCCCGAAAGTCCTGGAACGATTGATTAAACCGGCTCCAAACAGGAGGCAATCAAATTTGGCGGCGAAGTCGCCAAACAGGAAGTGAGCTAATATCTCAGCAACGGATACTTGTATCAGAACCCAATTTTATACACATAATCGAAACTATCACCAGAGGACACGTAACAATTTTCGTGCAAATGCGCCACTAGGGGGCGCTACAATAAGCAAAAATGTGGTTTTGTCCATATTGGTCCGTATTGACCTCAATTCATCAAACGCTTGGTATCGCTGCAATCCTTGGGTCAAGCCGAATCCAACGCATACTATGATGTCATATTTACAATCATGGATTTCCCGCCATTTTCACATATTCAAAAATCAATAAAAATGAAGCTCCGCCCACAATTTTTTGCTGCTCGTCCTACAATTTGTATCAGACCACCATTGGACTATCCTGCACCTTTGCTGAAATTTACAGAGCAATAGCTGAAAGCATCGGCGCACAGCAGCCAATCAAATTTGACAACAAAGACAAACGCACCGTCCAAACAGGAAGTTAGCTCATATCTCAGCAACGCCTTGACAGATCTTAACGAAATTTCTCAGACATGATCTCCAGTACACCCAGAGGGTACATACCAAATTCAGTGCAATATGGTCACTGGGGGGCGCTAACGTTAGTGAAAATGTGTTTTTGCCAATATGATACATACCAAACAGGAAGTTAGCTCATGTATAGATGGTAAGCTATATGCTGTGTATGCATGAAGGGCATTATATGCATGAAGGGCAGCATATGCATGAAGGGCAATTCATGCATGAAAGGTAAGGCATGCATGAAGGGCAACGAATGCAAGACGGGCAAGCATACTCCAGCATTTTCTGTGAGGAAATGCAATCTAGTTTATTTTGTTTCACTTCACTTTTCCTGCCATCAAAATTGCCACCCCCAGTACCCCCTCACGGCCCCCCAGGGGTCCCCGGCTGCCACTTTGAAAACCTCTAATTCTCTCTGTCTCTGTCTGGCTGTTGCCAAATGGGTGTTTGGGGGCAGTCCGTCTTAATCTTGTGACAAAGAGATATTGTTATGTCAAATTTGCAGTAACTACAGTATCCAAAATAATCCCAATACTTTGAAGGCATTTTCCTCTGTATTCAATGTTCAATGTGTACCGTATTTACTGCTCTTTGCCTTTGCAAGGCAGCATGGTATCAGGCTGTCTCTGTTTGTCTCTGTCTCCGTCTCTGTCTGCTGCCAAATGGGTGTTGAGGGGCAGTCTGTCTGTGTCTGTCTGGGAGAAGCCATTTGCCTTTTAGCACTAAGGGGCCAGGCCAAACACCACTCACATCCTTTAGCTGGACACACGCACACACACACATACACACAGAAATGCACACACACACACACACACACACACACACACACACACACACACACAGTCAGACAAACGCATGCACACATGCGCACGCACACGCGCGCACACACACACACACACACACACACACACACACACACACACACACACACACACACACACACACACACACACAGTACCCTGGTTCATTCCAAACATCGTATCCTTTTGCAGGATTGCTGGACTAGATTTCACGGATACTATTTCTCGCAGACACATGAACATACACACATGAACGTACACACTCAAACAAACAGGCACACACACACATGGGCGCACACAGTCACACACAAAACACACACACACACACACACACACACACACACACACACACACACACACACACACACACACACACACACACACACACACACACACACACACACACACACACACACTCAGTGTCAGAGTTATTTCCAGAGCATTACAGCCATGTGGTTGAAAGCAAAAAAAAAAACTACAAGTTGTTGCTCCAAGTAATGTATGCCAATAACTGTCTCTGTGGAGCATGGCGGGAATTAGCGCCATCTAATGTTCAATACTGGAGCCACTGGAATCAAATGGCTTGGCAGGAGCTCCATCTGCTGGTCAATATGGGGAAAGGCTTTTTATTTTCACAATCTCGTTTTGGAAGTGAAATGTCGCCACCTCGTGTTGAGCATAAGCAGTAGATGTGGCAGCAGTTGAATGCAGAGGTGTAGAAAGAATACAAGAAGGTTTACTGTTACGTATGTAATAACCACTAGTAGTGTAATATTACTTAGTTGTAACCATGTCATACCATACTAATCTAACCAAGCTTTTTCACCCATTTATTACATAGAAATTCTTTCAAATGATATGTATATCATCCGGCATTGTATGGATCGACAGGAGGAGACGTCCACTTTTGCATGCATGGGGCTCAAAGAGCTCATTGGGCAATTCTGGACCTCCATCTCATCCCGGGAATGAATTTGTAGAACCGCAACTGGCTATTATTAATGCCAAAGGTGTCACTTTCATTAGTACACCTGACTAGACACTGCATTAGTAAAGGTACACTTTGATTAGTCAAAAGTTAATGATACATTTTGGTCTATTTTATGCATTGTATATCCATTCAACAGTTACTTTTCCCAATATCAAATTGCTTATTTTGTTGCATGCATTAATTTCAGGGAACAATAACTCTATACAGTGATTTTATACCAGAACTGAAATTGAAAAGGAATAAGTTAAACAGTCAGAAAGAAGTATTGTGGGAGGAAAGTGTGATGACCCCAAACTTTTGACCGGTAGTGTATGTAATAACCACTAGTAGTGTAATTTTACTTAGCTGTATCCATGTCATACCATACTACTAGTTCTGTAATTACATCTGAAGCTGTACTTCTACTTCATCTTTATACATCTCTGACATACTGGGCCCTTCTCAAAACCTAGTGCAGAGCACTTCCAAGTGTATCAGCCTAATTAGTCATGCCCAGTGATTGGATCGTCTTTGGTGAACTCTACGGAATATCCAATCACTGGGTGTGACTAATAAAGCGTATCCAATCACTGGGTGTGACAAATTAGGCTGATACACTTGGAAGTGCACTGCACTAGGTTTTGAGAAAGGCCCACAGTATACACATCTTTGGTTGAGTGATTTTTCCTTGTGTTGGATGGTGGGAGTGGATGCGCGAGCAGTGAAGTAGCGCCATCCTACAGTCAGAAGTGGAAGCGTATGTGAGAGCAGTAGAATTGCGCCATCATGTGGTGAGAAGTGGAAGTTCCCGGGAAAGCAGTCAAATGGCAGCCTCCTACAGTCAGCAGTGGAAGTGCCTGTGAGGGCAGTAGAATTTCGCCATCTCATGGCGAGCAATGGAAGTTCATGCGAGAGCAGCAGAGTAGCGCCATCTTGTGGTGACTGCTGCAAATGTTTGGAATTTTACTGGGCGTCTCCAAGAGTCTTCAAGTCAGGCATGTGTGTGTGTGTGTGTGTGTGTGTGTGTGTGTGTGTGTGTGTGTGTGTGTGTGTGTGTGTGTGTGTGTGTGTGTGTGTGTGTGTGTGTGCACTGAAAAAAACGATCCAAGGGGGTCTTTGGATATGCCCAAAAGAAGGACATTGATCTAACATGTTTTTTTCATATACCGTCACTAAACACATTTAAATCATGTTGGATTGAAATGTGTCATTTGTATTTGAGTTGTGCATATTTATATCAGGTTACTGGAACATGATTTTGATATGTAAAACGTTACTAATAGGCTACTCCTGACAAGCTGGTGGCAGTAGAGTGTTATGAATGCAACCATGAATGACATTCACACGAGACCATGCGAAGAAGACCAACATCAACGGACATTTTTGACTTTCGCGCCCTTGGCTGCTTGGTAGCAGGTCCACCACACACCCCCATTCAAAAGTAAGTTTTTTTATTCAACTATTTTTATTTGTTATCCTTCCATTGGTGATAACCGTGTAGTTATTCGCACCACATTGAAATTGCCATGTTTGTGGATGATAGGGCTGTGAATACATTTTCGAAACTATTTCAGTTAGTTAGTTTAGCAATCAGTGGTGGTCTAAGTTAATCAATACCGAAGTGGAATACCTAGTTTTTCCTTCTCAATCTTCAGAGTGAAATACATCGGTACTTTAATAGAGGGTAGTAGTATTTTGTGACAGAGAAGTATTACTTCATAAACAGTCGTGTTGGTTCCTCTGGTTGCATGCCGAGGAGCGAGTGAACGGCTCGAAACCCTCGAGGAGGAGCTCTGTGTGACGTGACCCCGTGTAGAAAAGGCTGGTAGAACTGCGAAGCTCGCGTCTTCTCCTGTGGGTGAAGACGGTTACATTAGCTATCGACTGGGCTAGCTACAGGGTTCCCACCATGGTAAAATATCTTACCCACCGTTATAAATAATGTACTCCTGGTCAAACTAAGTGAATATGTGTCTGAACTGCAGAACCATGATTGTAACGCACGCGCACCTCAAAAGTATGGTGCCTCTAACAGAGACGGTTTAGGTAGGAGCTGTAAATATCTACGGGGAAATGGGCACATGTTTGTACGTGGCGTTATGGCACCCTGTATCATTCCGTGATATCACGGTGATAGAGATGACTGAATAATGCACTGTACTTAAACCACTGATGGAATGATACATGGTGCCTTCACGCTTCGCAGGCTATGCGATTTCCCCAGAACATATTGCTTGTAATATTATCCTATTGTTTAGTCGCTGGCTTCCTGCTGCAGTTGTTAAGTTTCTGTTCAACCCCCCTTTCGTGTAATCAGCTCTAACTTGCCGTTTTAGTTACTCCCTCATATAATTTCTCCATAATGGTGGAAGTAAGCACTAGTATTCACGTAATCAGTTATTTAGTCATGTTGTCTTAGTAGGTTTTATTGGGCCAGGCATACATGAAAGGCTTCAATATAACTTATTTTAAACGTGTACTTGTATCCTGTCTCGTGGCACTGCCGTCACTGCTTAGTAGAACGCGATTGCCACAACATAAAACCTCTTGACTCTTAAAGGGACAGCAGTGGTCCACGCAGTCTGGCTCTCCTGCTTTACTATTTAACTGTACTACTTCTGTGTGTGTGTTGGGGGGGGGGGGGGGGTGGGGGGGGGGGGGGGGGGGGGGGGGGGGGGGGGGGGTGGGGGGGGGGGTGGGGGGGGGGGGGGGGGGGTTAAAACACTGAATGTTATCAACCTGAACACTCCATTTTGCATTGATAGGAAAATACTGTAATTATGTAATGAATATGTTTTGCTTCAAGATCATGTTCTATGACAGACATTGTTGCACCAGCAGGAGATTATCAGCGACATGCCCATGGCCACCGACTTCAAGTCCTGCTGGCCAGAAATGTTGGATATTGGAGAGGTAATGTTTTTACTCAGTAGGAAGTACTGGCTTGTATATTGTATGATACCCATGACATTAAGTGTTCCTTAACATACTGTCTTCTGGGCCTTTTTTTGTCATTTCAGATCCATGCAGAGTTAACTCGTTACCACTATGCCACTGCAGTTAAAGTTTCTTTCCCAGCTGGACCTCCACTACGATGACCTGGTGAAAATCTTCCAGAAGAGGGGAGGGCACACCGCAAGAAAACTGCAGTCAGTGGTAAGTAAAGGTGCCCCACTTCCTGTCCTTGAGGTGAACTTGTTAGTTTTCTTCAATGCATTTATACCTGGTATGACTTGGCGTTTCAATCCCCAGCCCTTCTCAACACACGCGTGCCTAAGCCTACCGGTAGTTTGGTAATGTCACAATGTGATGTTAATGTCATATTTCTCAATTCATCTGACTGGGCGGTGGGCTGAGGGCATGTGGAAACAAAGAATGTTGTCAACCTGAACACTCCATTTTGCATTGATAGGAAAATGATTAAGTAATGAATATGTTTTGCTTATCAAGATCATGTTTTTTGACAGACATTTGTGTTCCACCAGCAGGAGATCATCAGCGACATGCCCATGGCCACCGACTTCAAGTCCTGCTGGCCAGAAATGTTGGATATTGGAGAGGTAATGTTTCTACTCAGTAGGAAGTACTGGCTTGTATATTGTATGATACCCATGACATTATGATTAAGTGTTTCCTGTGTAGAATGTGGCCAGAATTGGTACTGCAACTATGCTGCTAATTGAAATAGTGCTGCATTTTGCCAAATTTGATCTTTTCATGAATATTTACTAAATTACAAACCAATATTTATTAGTTTAGCCTACAGTAAGTTTTGCAGCTGAAATTCAAAATGGCGCAGATCCCCCTTTTCATGTATGAAAAGCGCAATTTTCCCAGTCATAATGAATACTTAGAATATGGTGGTGGCAAGTATTCATGAAAAATGTGGTGGCAAGTATTCATGAAAAGGTAACATTTGTGAATGGTCAGCATGAATGCTGGAAATAAACTAAGAAATATTACACAGTGCACCTTTAACATGTTGTCTTCTGGGCTTTTTTTTTTTTGTCATTTCAGATCCATGCAGAGTTGACGCGTTACCACTATGCCACTGCAGTTAAAGTTTCTTTCCCAGCTGGACCTTCACTGTGATGACCTGGTGAAAATCTTCCAGAAGAGGGGAGGGCAAACCGCAAGAAAACTGCAGTCAGTGGTAAGTAAAGGTGCCCCACTTCCTGTCCTTGAGGTGAACTTGTGAGTTTTCATCAATGCATTTATACCTGGTATGACTTGGCATTTCAATCCCCAGCCCTTCTCAACACACACAAACACGCGCGTGCGCAGGCCTACCGGTAGTTTGTTTACATGCATATACATATTCAAATTATTGCCTCAGGGTTCCCGCGGGGTCTTAAAAAGCCTTGAAGGCATTGAATTCGAGAATTTGGAAATAATACCTTAAAAAAGCCTTGAAAAGCCGTGAATTTTCATGTGTAAGACTTAAATTTGGATGCCGAATATAAATTGTCACTTTCCATTGTTCATTACTCAACAGTCATTATTTTTTATGATCTTTATATTGTTTATGTAAAAATTGTACGAGTGGTCAAGTAAATGGTGGAACTGGAGTTGTGGGCGGAACCATCACGCGCGCACACACCGAGCAATGAACACATAACTTAGATTTTAAGTTTACCATGGCCACAGAGCCACAGAGCTAAGCTAAAGTTGTTGATAGTTTATCGCGCGAAGACAAACTTTAATGTGGACAAACGGAAAGTGAGGTGAAGTGAGGTGAAACGTCGGCAACAATGGGCAAATGTAAGTTTAGCCAGGCTTGGCTACACAATCATTCATTTCGTGAATGGGTCAAAGAAGTGGATGGTGACCAATTCGCAGCGTTTTGTGCTCTCTGTAAACGGACTTTTAAATTGGGCACGATGTGCGTCAAGGCGCTCGAGTCAAATGCAGTCCTCGAAACATATTTCGTGCGTCAATCATAAACGACAAACGCCGTCTGTGTTGTCTGTTTTTAGCCAACAACAACCTAGCACCACTAGCACTCAATGGGCTTTTGTATGGCACAATGCCGGGTTAAAAAGTGCCCAGATCTTCGATACAGTCACATGTTGTAAAAAGGGGGATTAACGTTTTACTGTTGTTTTAAAAGGTAGAAGTTGTTGAGAACCACAAGCTGAGTAGCGTTTCGTTTTTGCAATTAGTTCAACTGAATCAACGGGTAGCCTAGGCTAATAGCTAGAGAGAAGGTGAGTGGAAAGGGTGGTGTTGTCAACGTTTTACTGTTGTTTCGAAAGGTGTACTAGTTGAATCATAATCTGACGAGCCGTTCGTTTAGCCGATGAAACGTCAGTGCAGTCGAAGCAACGAAGGAGGGAGTGTGAGATAGAAGCGGTGCCCTTTCTGTGTGTGTGTGTGTGGCGTGTGAGTTTGCGCGCGCGCTGTTGTATGCGTGGCTGCCTCTCGATTGTTTAGAAACAAATATCAACATACACAGACATTGATTTTGGTTTTGACAGGCGCTTAAGATTTTTGATAAGACGTCCGTGCAGTCTAAGCAATGGAGGAGGAGGGAGTGAGAGAGAAGGAGTGCCGTGCGTGCTTGCGTGTGTGTGTGTGGGTGGGTGGGTGATAACAATACCAAGGGGGCGCGGCTTGCTTGGATAGACTAATAAATCCAGACTTTTGGTGAATGACTGAAACTTGTGACGAAGGTGAATCCCAATAAATAGTGAACACAACATTATTCACAATAATGTGTGATAATAACACATGTTATATAGCTAAATAATTTATTTTACATATGAGTTTCTTATCATAGGCCTATTAATTTATTTTTTTAAAAACGTTTTAGATACCAAGCTACTAGGGGGCAGGCTATAAAATATGGTAAATTTAAATGCAAACAATTTGATGGAGCTAAATTAATTGAAGCCTTAGTTATATTTTACAGGCGCTATGCTTAAGTTTCTGACCAGCTCAGACTCCTGTCAGTCAGCCAGTGGAGGGCCAGCACAATGTTCAGGTAGTACACAGATGAGCCAGGTACACCTGCAGCTGATGAGGTAGTCACATGTTCAGTACAGCCACCGTTGTCTACATGTTCACAATCTGTTATGACATTATTGATGTTTTTGTGTCAAGAGCGCAGAAAGGGAGACTTTAACATTAAGCTTGATTTGAGTCAAATTTTGTGTTTTGCGTGGGGGGCGGGGGGGGCGTTGCTCGCTTTATGGGGGCCCCTTGGCATATTTTTGCGTAGGGCCCCGTGGAGGTCAGAACCGGCTCTGGATAAAGGTATTAAATTTGAGGATAAATGGTCTTAAAAAGTCTTGAAAAAGCATTGAATTTGACTTGAAGAAACTTGTAGGAACCCTGTGCCTTAGTCTGACTAGGAGAACTGAGTTTTAAATATCGGACTATGCTTGTGAAGTGCAGGTAAATTTTGTCACACTGTTTCATCCTAACTGGACAGGGTTATTTTAGAGAAACGTTTCTTTGACCTATGTCGACCAGTAACATTTCTCTCTCTCTCTCTCTCTCTCTCCCCCCCCCCCTTTTTTTTTTTACCTAGGATTTCACTGCAGCTCAGGTGCAGCTCAGCAAACGGCCATGGGGATAAAGCTCTATGACGATGGACAATATGGACGTTCACATTGTGTGAGAAGGTGTTGGAAGTTCTTGGTGATCTTGCCTGTGGCTCTGGCTGTAGTGAGGCTTTTTGTTTTGGAATTATCTCGCCCAGAAAAATCTGTGTTTGAAAGAAGTCTGTAGTGAGGCCTCACACACACTTTACTTTAGTGTGACCTTTACCATCTAGTAACTTGGCCTGCTTCTTGGAGATCTTGACTGTGTGGCTCTGGCTTTAGTGACTGTTTGGGCTTTTCTTTTCTTTTCTTTTCTTACATTTTCAGAATGGATGCTAGCCACTCATCAGTTTTCATCAAATTCCAAGTATTCATTATGACTGGGAAAATTGCACTTCATACAAGGTGGGAAGGTGGCTGTTCACCATTTTGGATTTGTTGTAATGGACCTCTTTGGCGGCAAAACTTACTGTACTTTGATCAGATCAGTAAATATTAGTTTATTACTAAGGAAACATTCATGAAAAGATATAATTTGTGAATGGGCGACTGAAATGATATGCTGTATTTTTAAGTTACCCCAGAAAATGATAATGGTGCTAGAGGTTACAGTATCTGCCCGAATTGTCACTGAAAATGTTGCGTAGTGTGTAGTTATGCAAGACACTTCACTGCATATTGCGGTCTTCAGATTCATTTCAAAGAGCAAATTGTAAATGTGTTGCCTCTATTTAATGTAATGCGTAAAATGGATTGTGATTATGATCTGTGAATTCAGTCTGTTCTACTCATGTGTCTGACCTGCACTAAAGGTATATCCGATGTCATGAATCATTTGTTTAAATAAAAGGAAATTTGCAGTACATATATTTGTAAATGTAGTCTTGTTGCTGAATACCATTGGAAATTGATTCCTTTACTTTATGCACAGAGGTAATGTCCTAAAATTAGTTTAAAGCGATAAAAGGTACAACTCAGTCAGTTTACTCAAGGGGAGGTGTAAAATGAGCTTATTTCCAAAAATCACTAAGCATTAAGTTATGCATGCATTTTTGCCAAGCAGGTAATGCCTTTGTATTACCTGGAAATGTGTTGTAACATGATTTCTTCAAATAACACAATATTATAAAAGTACTGAAATGTCACTGTTCCATCAAAATTAAGTGTTGGTTCAACATGATTTTAGCATGTAATATAAACCACACAACATGATTACAGTGCCACTGCACTCCATCAAAGTAAAGTGTTGGTTCAACATGATTTTATCATGTAATATAAACCACTCAACATGATTACAATGCCACTGCACTCCATCAAAGTAAAGTGTTGGTTCAACGTCATTTTATCATGTAATATTAGCCAGAATTCTATGTGTAGATGCTGCCTGAAAATAAGGCATTCATGATGCGTATAAAAATACTGTCAGGTTTACATATAAGATTTGCGTGGGATTTATGTACGACTCTAAATCATGTAGATCCAACAACTTTTTTCTTTCAGTGTGTGTGTGTGTCCAACTCAGCAAATCCCTCTCTTCGGAAACACACACACAAATACAACCTACAGCATTCCACTGGAGACAGACACACACACACACAAGCACACGCACACACACATGCATATACACACAGATGCACACACACACACACACATGCACACACGCACACAGAAGCACTCACACACAAACACAAACATACACACACATGCGCACACACGCACGCACACACACAGGCACGCACAAACACACATACACAATTTATTGCAGTGAAATGTGTCACAAGATCTAACTGAGGAATAATTTCTGTTAGAGAAGTTAGTGGCCCACAGCCTACACACACACACACACACACACACACACACACACACACACACACACACACACACACACGCAAACGTACGCACACATGCATAGATGCACGCACGCACGCACGCACACACATACACACACACGCAAAGATGCACACGTGCACACACACACACACTCCCAAAATAAGTGTTAAAACATATGTGCGTCAGCTGGGATTGTGTGTGTTTAAAGACTTCGGTAGTGATTATTACAGACTTAGAACAGCTAATTGGCACACACACACACACACACACACACACACACAGAGAAAACTAAAGCGTTTTACCCTCCTCAGCAACGAATTAGGAGAGACAAACATCGAGAAAAAAAGCAGAGAGAGAGAGAATGGGAAAATAACTTTCCTGAAAGACAGTGGGATGTGAAAAATAGGGAGAACGAGAGAGAAGACAGCAAGAGAGTGAAAAAGAGAAATTGGTAGAATTAGGGAAAGAGAGTGGAACATGGGGAGAAGAGAGGGGGATAAAGACTCAGTGGAACAATAGAGAGAGGGGGGATATGGAGAAATAGAGAGAGAGAGTAGGAGCGAGAGAGAAAAAGAGAGGTGGAGAAGGAAGAAGAGATAGAGGAAAGAAAGAAAAAGAGAGAGGAAGACCATTTGAGAGAAGTAGATGAAGAGAGAGAAGGTAGAGGAAGAAAGAGGCAGAGGAGAAGAGAGAGAGAAAGAGGAAGAGAGGTAGAGAGAGAGAGAGTGACAGACGAAGAGGAGAAAGAGAGGGAGGAGCAGAGGGGTGTAACGTATGGAACGGAGAGCGACAGAGAGGGGGGAGTGAGAGAAACAGAGGAATAGAGAGAGGTAGAGGAACAGTAAGAGTACCAACAAGGGAACAGAGAGAGAGAGAGAGAGAGAGAGAGAGAGAGAGAGAGAGAGAGAGAGAGAGAGAGAGAGAGAGAGAGAGAGAGAGAGAGAGAGAGAGAGAGAGATTGAGTAACGTGTGCAACAGTAGTTCCAGATGTGGATGTTCCCTCCCCTTCACTTTGTCCAAACATTCCAGTCCGGCCCAGGGGCTGAACACACACACACGCACACACACACACACACACACACACACAGACACACACAGACACACACAGACACACGCACACACCCCACACACACACACACACTCCCACTCGCAGCCGTACAGCCCCAAAACACTCCCACTCGGACTAGCAGCCTAACGCCGCCTTCACACACATTCACACATTCTCACAGACTCACACACGCACACACACACACACACAAACACACACGCTCGCATCTTAACTCTGCCTCACACATACTTACAAACTCTCACAAGCTCACACACACACACACATAAACACACACATACATGCTCGCTGCCTAACACCACCTCACACACACGTCGTGAGCATGAGGTTGTACTCGGTGTCGGTGTCGGTGCTGGTTCTGCCAATGTCACTGCTGCTGCTGGTGCTGCTGGTTCCGTCTCCGGTCGCCGGGCAACAGCAGGCTCTGATGGACTACCTGGAGAGACGACTACAGGCCATTGAGGTACACACACACACACACACACACACACAAACACACACACACACACACACACACACACACACACACACACACACACACACACACACACACACACACACACACGCCTGCCCTGCACGTGTGCACACGCAGATACGCGCAAAAACACACACACACACACACACGTTTGCAGGCCATCGAGGTACGCGGATGCACCCACACAGGCACATGTGTACATGTCTGCAGGCCACTAAGGTACACCTGTTTGTGTGTCTGCCTATGCCTTTAGGAACATGTTTATTTCAATGGTGTGCTGAGCTGTTCTTGAGGCAGTATTGTGATACCAAAAAGTCTAAGTCAAGTTAAGCACATACTGTAAGGTTCGATTTGCTTTTACCTTTTTAAAAAAACGTTTATGCGATGTTCGTTCATGGCTGTCAGTCAGATTTTGCATGTGGCGCTTCCTGCCCCTGGCCTGCGGACGCCGTCGGGAGAACTACCGTTCCTCTGTTGACTTAAACATCAGCTGACTTGTAACGGCGGAAAAACAATAGTCTTCTTGCAGCAAGACAATCTGATTGTCTCTGATCTGTAACTCCTGTTTTTTGCTTCCTTTTAATTAGAATTTGACACTGCTTGATCAAATATCATCCCGAAAGTTATGACACACATCTTACAACACAGGGCTGACCTTTTCAGATACTATTTAGTGTTAAGACATTTAAAGATCTTGAAAACAAAACATGCCACCAGTTAGTAGCACATAAAGAACACATCTTCAGGAACTGACATTTCAACAAGTCAAGAGAAGTGTGAGAAGTACAACTGCATGATATCGATATCTGCCGGAATATTAAGCTTTAAGACTTTTCAAACACCATGAAAACAAAGCATGTTAGCATGTTAGGATCTCGGAGGAGGCTAAACTGAAAAGTCAAGAAAAGTGCATGTCAAAATTGGCTACAATTCTCCTTTAAAGTTGAACATACCCTGAAAAACAGTTAGCACATAACTTGCTATAGTCAGCAGGTAGTATTTTGAGCTTCTCTTCTCTTCTGTCATGCATTCCCTCCTTATCCCTCCTTTCTACTCTTCTATCATGCATTCTCTCATCTCTCGTTTCCTCCCTTCTATATCATGCATTCTCTCATCTCTCGTTTCCTCCCTTCTGGTCCTGAAAGCGGTGTTGCCAGACTGGGTAGTTTCCAACCCAATCGGGCTGTTTAGGATGGTAGTCTGTGGGTAACAACGGGTGAAAAGGTGCCTCCAGGCGGATTTCGAGTATTTTTTGGGCTGGGAATCATCAGTCTCATCTGGCAACCCTGCCTGCAGGCCTGTTTTGCAGTTGCTGCAGATGTTACTTTGCCCTCACCTCCAACTCAGAGAAACTGGAGACACTTCTCATCCCTGCCTTCTGATATGCATTTCACTCATTATCTATCCTTTCCTGCATTCTATCATTTAAATGTTTGGACACCCTTGCTTTAGACAGACTCTTGAGTAGAACTGCGAGTGACCAGACAACCAGACCAGACTCACCTCTAATCATGGATTACTAACCTGCACTACATTTCATAGGCCCTCCACTATTTTTCTGCTCTCTATCCGTTCAACATGATACTGCTGTCCTCCGTACTGACCCCTCACTCTACTTGCTTGAATGTCCTCCTTGTAAGTTGCTTTTCTCAAAAGAGTCTGCTAAATGTAAGGTGATAATGGCAAATGACCATCTGATCCAAAAGACAAATCCTGGATTGGACAATTACCGGTAGTCTTCAGCAGTCCATTTCTCATATTCTAGCCTCCATTCTCCTCCTTAAATCTTCTCTCCTCCTTCCATCCTCCCCTTCTCTATTCTCCTCTCCTCGTTCATTCTTCTCCTCCTCGATTCTCCTC
>NC_085870.1:48839231-48844231 GCF_034702125.1 Engraulis encrasicolus | reverse complement strand
CTACTACTACTACTAAAGCTAATGTTACTACTACTACAGGGGTGGGGAACCTTTTTCATTCGACAGGCCACTTCAAATTCCTTCAAGGGCCATACAAGTCCCCCGAGGGTCGCACTATGAACACCAGAGATGTGGACTTGTGACTTGGACTGACTTGTGACTTGAGTCACAAATGACTCGACTTGAGACTTGTCAATATTAGGAACTTGTGACTTGACTCGACTTGTACGCTATTGACTTGAGACTTGACTTGACTTGGCAGTTTTAGCTTGCAATGACTTGCAATAGCATTCCAAGTTGTCTGAATATATTCATTTTTTTGCATTTGTGTGTGAAAAAAATGCATGAAAGAAACAAAAACCAAACGATTTACCCTTAAACAGTACCAGTAGGCCTACTATTTTTGCTTAGAACCCCTTACGAAAAGCGTCCATGGTTTTACTGTAAACCTGGTTTTACTAACCATGGTCTCTCCATAGTACTCTGAACCATCCATAGT
This sequence comes from Engraulis encrasicolus, assembly GCF_034702125.1. Taxonomy (NCBI): domain Eukaryota; kingdom Metazoa; phylum Chordata; class Actinopteri; order Clupeiformes; family Engraulidae; genus Engraulis; species Engraulis encrasicolus. The sequence continues at coordinate 48,843,732 of NC_085870.1, read as the reverse complement.
GTCATGCATGTTTGCAGCCGTTTGCAGCTGTGGTGTAATGGTTAGGGGGTTGGACTGAAGATCACAGAGTTGCAGGTTTGAATCCCACCATTAGGCCTACCTCCCCCTACACCTCCATCCATGACTGAAGTGCCCTTGAGCAAGGCACCTAACCCCACATTGCTCCAAAGACTGTCACCAATAAGTGCGTTGGATAAAAGAAGCGGCAACTAAGTGTAATTTAATGAATAATTATAAACTGTGGTTAAACCATGGTTAGTTTTAAACCTAGTCAAACCAAAAAAACAAGCTGAACCATGCTCAAAAAAGCATGAAATCGTGGTGTACCATGGTCGATTTTCGTAAGGGACATGACTGGCAAAGGGAGACATGAAGTAATGAATTTATGACCAAAAGTAGTTGTCAATATTGCACAATGCACATAGAATACAAGGTGACTTGTTAAGGACTTGGTAAAAATAGGACTTGGACTTGGACTTGACTTGGCTTTGGCACGACTTGGACTTGGACTTGACTTGGTCAAATGTGTCTTAACTTGTGACTTGACTCTGACTTGATTGGAAGGACTTGAGACTTATTTGCGACTTGCAAATTAGTGACTTGGTCCCATCTCTGATGAACACAAACCAGGATTTCCTCCTGCACTTTAGGCCTATATTGAAGACAGCCACCTTTAAAACAGACCCCACCACCTTCTCTAGGCCACCTGAATATAACTTAATTGTTACTACTACCATTGCAGTATTACTGCTACTAGTATTACTACTACTACTATTCTACTACTACTACTACTACTACTACTACTACTACTACTACTACCTTCACCACCACCATCACTACTAGTAGTACTGGTGTACTACTACTACTTTTACTGTGAACGATGCACTGTGTAATATTTTTAGTAGTTTTTTTCCAGAATGCATGCTGTCACAAATGTTAGGTTTTTCATGAAAGCTTACAATCACCATATAATTCTAAGTATTCATTGTGACTGGGAAAATTGCACTTTTCATACATGAAAAGTGGGATGTTCTCCATTGTCCGCTATTTTGAATGACCAGAAATTGAAATTTTTATCCGCAAAACTTACTGTACTTTGGTCATGCTAATAGTCCATTACTTCGTAAAAATGTATGAAAAGATCAAATATGGCAGTAGACAGCACCGTTTCAACGAGCAGCATAGTTGTAATACCTACTCTAGCCACCATCCTACAAAGTGCCAGGCTGGTCCTGACCATCCCATAATACTACCATTTCATTTTGTATATGGTCTGGAAGTTGTGTGATCTGACGCGATTGCAGGAAGCGGGAAGTTTGCACTCAGTTATGGTTTGAAATGATTGGATAGCTCTCACCCAATCGCCGACAATTACTCAACAACAAAATAGCGCAGACCAGAGCCATTGGTGCAGACGTTTTCGTCATCGTCACAAGCGTCCTCCCCCTTTCTCCCCCACGTGGGCGCTTATTCGCTGTTTTCTGATTAGATCTGTGGGGGGGCCGTGGCGAACAAAATCCCACCGATCTGCATATTCCACAGAAGAGCAAGGCCAGACTACCGTAGTGGAGCCAATCCTTTGGCTGAAGTACGTAGGATGGTTCGCGAGGCTAACAAAGTGTACCTTTAAAGGGACACTGTGTGAGATTTTTAGTTGTTTATTTCCAGAAGTGTGGCGATATTTTAAAGACAAGGCACAAGACTTGGTCGTGTTTCTGTAGGAGACTGACTTGTATATAGAGGAAGTGAAGTTTTTTCAGATCGAGACGAGGGGTAAATATTTCATGATGCTTTGTATACTGTCGCTGTGCTGGCGGCGTGCATAGCAACGACAGGGAGATAAAGCAATGATTCGTAATGTGCCTGTTAGATGCAATATTCAACACCTTGAGGGTGACAGTGGTCGGGGTGTTTGTAGAAGAGCTTGTATACAAAGTAAAAAAGTAAATGAAGACAAAAGAAGTGTGCATATTCCTGCCAACAGCGGGAGATGTGGAGTGAGAAGAATGCGGGCCTGATTCAGACCAGTCTCGTGTCCCTTCTTGCACCTCGCACTATTCAATAGGCCTAATGTTTGTGCTGACTGCAGGTCTAAATAAATAGTAATACTATTCTAATAATATAATAATACTCATAATTATGTCGTACAATTATGGACTGGCTCTATTAGCAACAGAAGGGCGATAGGGACCAGCTGGGTTTTGGTGCGTCAACAGAAACACGTGGACAGAGTAGCCAAGTTCTTCCTCTTAGGCCTACTCATAAAATATCTGGTAGCCTTTACTCTAACCTATAGTGGCCCATATTTTTTTTTCCACTTTCCTATTATAACTTAGGCCTCTTTATATATCAGTAAATGTAGGCTAATACTTGATTTGAACTGAAACAAATAGATATATTAGGCCTGTATTTATTATAATCTGTGTCTAATTTATAAAATGTCCCCTTTTTTTAGAAATCATTGTCCTAATAGGCCCTAGGTGCACTCTGGGTCAAAATTAGTTTTTCCCTTCCAAAAAAATAAATAAATAAATAATCGCGACTATTCGAAAAAAATAGTTGATAGAATAATCAGGAGAAAAATAATCTTTAGGGACAGCCCTAACTTGGACCATACTAGAAAATATTTGTTTATTACTTAGTGAACTTTCATGTAAAGATCAAATTTGTCAATAGGCAGCCCAGTTTCAATGAGCAGCATAGTTGCAGTAGGCCTACCTTTTTTGACCATTTCCTGCACAGTGTACCTTTAATACTACACTACTACTACTACTACTGGTGATGCTACTACTACTAGCCTATTACTACTACTATTTCTGCTACCACTTCTACTAGTAGTAGTAGGCCTACCACTACTACTATTACTACCACCACTACTACTACTACTATAATATTAATATTGTGTGGGGGGGGGGGGGGGGGGGGGGTAATAATAATAATAATAAATAATAACAATAATAGTAATAATATATTTTTTATTTATTTCAGGACTTCCTGGAAACCCATAAGGAGGCTCCTCTCCCCTGCGTGGAACTGGACGACAAACTGCTGGAACAGCAAGTCACCGTCGCCAAGGAGACCATAAAGCCCCGATATGCCAAGCTCTCAGGTGATGTGTGTGTGTGGGTGTGTGTGTATGTGTGTGTGTTGGCCCCCAGCATAGACATGTACCTATATGCATACATACTGTAGCTCTGGCCTCGAGTACAGTAAGTAACTCCTCAGGTTTCACTCCGATATGACATTTCATATGAACGTTTATTTGTGTGTGAGTCTGTGTGTGTGTGTGTGTGTGTGTGTGTGTGTGTGTGTGTGTGTGTGTGTGTGTGTGTGTGTGTGTGTGTGTGTGTGTGCGTGTGTGTGTGTGTGTCTTTAGGCTGTACTGACGTGTTGGACAGCATCAAAGGAATGAAGATCTTGAAGCGTTTTGGCAGCCATGACGGCGTTTGGGCGCGGGACATGAGCGGCGGGACAGGGAGTGGGCGTGTCTACATCTTCAACGGTACGAGTGACGACCTGATCTACCAATACCCTTCGCTGCGCGACTTCTCCTCCTCGTCAGGCACCGCCCTGGCCACGCCCATCCGCCTGAGCCGCCAATGGAGCGGCGCCGGTCATGTGGTCTACAAAGGCCACGCCTATGTGCTGGAGGAAGGGGCGGAGCATAGGCTGCTGAAACTTCGCCTGCCTGGAGGCTTGTTGGTCGACAGGTTAGGATGTTACACACACATGCGCACGCATACACACAACACACACAACACAACACAACACACACACACACACACAACACAACACACACAACACAACACAACACAACACAACACAACACAACACACACACACACACACACACACACACACACACACACACACACACACACACACACACACACACACACACACACACACACACACACACACACACACACACACACTCACACACACACACACTTCAGAGTGTGCTCCAGTTATCCTTGGCCCAAATCTCTCTGAAACGGATTAGCTTGGTTTCTACTGTCTACAGTCCTGGACTGTGAGCACCAAAAAGGCTAGAGTGCAATCATTTCCAAACATCTGTGTCTGGTTTTGCCTCTGCCAGTTCTGTGCTGTCCCTGTCGGACCTTCTCTTCATCCCCTTCCCCCTCTCCCTCCTCCTCCTCCTCCTCCTCGTCTTCCCCCTTCTACTCCTCCTCTTCCTCCTCAATGGGGCAGCCGTGGCTCAGTGGTTAGAGCAGTGTTTCCCAACCAGGGGTACGTGTACCACTAGGGGTACGCAAGCACACTGCAGGGGGTACTTGGAAAGATGTTGTTATTATAACAAATGTATGGAGCAGTCACATCAGGACAGAGAAAGCTATATATAACAGGAATTAGGGGGTACTCATGGCTCAACTTAGAGGTTTAGGGGGTACGCGAGACAAAAAAGGTTGGGAAACACTGGGTTAGAGTGCTGGCCATTAGATCAGAGTTGCAGATTCAAATCCCACCCTGACACTGACAAA
>NC_085870.1:48826731-48831731 GCF_034702125.1 Engraulis encrasicolus | reverse complement strand
ATGTAGTAATGACCTTGCCAATGCTCCTATAATGTAAGACTGGGAATTTTACCGCTGTCAAGCAGCACAGAACGTCTTTTTATGGGCTTTCCCTCTCAATCGATATCCTGATTGCGAATGAGAGAATAACTTCTGAATTATGTTTTCGCAAGATATTAAATAACAACTTTGATCGTCGTCAGTGACTTTGTGCAAGGACGGGAGGGCCTGGAATGACTAGCAGACTTGTTTTAGTGAACAGACAGCAATCACACTTAACACAGATTTTACAGCCAGAGGAATGTTTTTTCTTTTGTTTGTGAATTAGTCTGAGCGTATTCCGCGCTGAAATATCAGCACAAGGCGGAACACAGATTTTCTCTTGGACTATCCCCTGCAGATTGAGTAGAAAGAGTTTCAACCTCAAGGTGGAAAATCCACCTCACGTCACGTTTGAATTTCTGGATGTCTAGTCAGCGCTATGAACAACATTTCAATTCTCAGTGAACTTAAAAAAGTCTGTTGGCATCTAAAATACAGAATCATTACAAGTGCATGATGATATTCAAGCAGAAGTCCGCATTCAATGTGATTGTGACTGAGCATGGGACAATGAAATTCTGGGTATTTTGTCCCGGATGGCCATGGCTTGGCTTGCATGTATGTAACGTAACTTAGAATCTCCCCAACAGTCCTGTTTGACCATTTAGGCTTGGCTAGCTCTACGGTTTCATTGTTTTACTTCTGCGATAAATTTACACCTTCAAAGCCACTAAATGTCATGTTTTGAATGCCAGGGCACTACCGCCAAAGTGCTGAACCGGTTTGAGGTTTTCTTATTTTTTTACAGTACAAAAAAGGCAGGCTGGCTGTCACCACAGCTCTTGAACAGTGTGCTATTTCGCTTGAATAAAAACAATTATCTGGCTAGCTCAGCTTGTGCTATCATATCTAAAACTATATCATCAAGGGTCTGCACACTTTTAGAGTCCCCCAATGTTACGATTTGAATGTCTGGGCTACCTACGAAGTCTTAAACAACTTTGAGGTTCTTTTTTTTAATTTAATGACCCCGGCTGGCAGCTGCTAGCTAGACCATGAGCTTCACATCATTAGCCCCGCCAATACATGATTCTCTTTCACACTGTCATTGGTAGTGGTGAAGAGTCCAACCCCCAAATACCCTAGAATTTCATTGTCTCTAGTGACCAAAGGCAGTACTTCCTGTGCTGTAGGGGGAGTGGCCTCAAGGTGTTCTGACCATGCCCAACACCATGCTATCCTGTGCTAAACATAACCTGATGATGTCACAATAATATAGTGATGTCATAATCTGGTGATGTCACCAGGATGTGCTTTTTAGTTCCCGCCTCAGTCACCAACTGCCAAACACAGTGACCAACTGTGTATCTGAACACACCTCAAGAGAACGGATCAGTTCCTGATGTAGTATTCCTGCTGAGAAGCCACACACATACAGTAGTACATACATACATGCATACACACATACATACAGTACATACTGTATATCTGCAGTTCAAATTACATAGGCTACATGTCCAACACACTGTTGGGTTCATTAATGCCGAGTCATGGAGATTATACTCTGAGAAGTCAGAGTCATTACTGCCGAGTCATTGTTGGGAACCGCTGTTCCAGTGGAGTCTGGAAGAGTCATTTTTGCGAAGTCCAAGTGTCAAGTCATGGTGGCTGATGGAGCCTTTTCTGCTGAGTCATGGTGTGGATCCAACTGTTCCATTCGAGTGGAATAGACATTTTAATGCCAAGTCATGGTGAGGCAGCCACTGTTATCACTGGAGCCATTTCAGCTGAGTCATGGTTAGGAGCCTCTACGTAGAGTTTCAAGTCATCAGTGCCGAGTCATTGTAAGGAATCAAACTGCTCCAATAGAGTGGAATGATGCCAAGCCAGGGTGAGAAAGCTGTTGTATCTCATAGATATGAACACTAGATGCTGCGTTGACCATTCTTTTGGATTCGAACGAATGCCAGTATGACGCTGCCACCAATCAGTGACAAGGCGATACATTGTTAAAAAAAAAAAAAACGTAGGATACCAGCTTTTTAGTTGCACCTTGGGTTGGGCAATGCAAAAAGTCTAATAACATCAACAAGCTTATAATAAATAAATAAATAAACCTTCCAGTGCTAAGCTTAGGTGTAGTCTAGGTATAATGTAGAATTATTAGTAGGCCTACTATCTGAGTGTGTGTGTGTGTGTGTGTGTGTGTGTGTGTGTGTGTGTGTGTGTGTGTGTGTGTGTGTGTGTGTGTGTGTGTGTGTGTGTGTGTGTGAGCACTTTCTGAAGTGAACCCCGGACATCTAGCTCCTTCTTGGCAGCCTCCAGAGCTGGTGTGTAAATGTGAGAATGTGTATGCACATTTAAAAGCACACTGAGTAATTGTGATATGGTGCAAAAAAATACATCTTGATTGATTTCTTGAATGATTGATTAAACACGACATCTAGTATTGATATCTATGGTTGTATTTCTGTTTTTTTTATTTCTATTTCTATTTTTGTTTGTATTTTCATATCTATGGCGTCCTCACCGGTCCATTCACCTGCATAATTTCAATTTGTTCGCACACATTTGACCTGATTCTGTGTGTATAGTACTACATATACACAAACATAGATATAGTATAAATACTGTGTATAAAACTCCTAGAACCTAAATGTAAGACTAGGTATAGGCCTTGTACACAAATTGCAGGTTATTTCTGGAAAATTTCACAACTTTGTTTTTGAAACGTGTTTTTAAGGTTGTGCACTTCCAAGTCCATTCAGAAGCTTACTGTTCACACCAACATACACTTTTTTTTGCTGTAGTCAGCCAATCAGAAGAATGGATAAGGAACAGAAATGCCCATAAGCTGTGTTTATGTAGTTTTTTAGAAGTACCAGGCTATATGTGTACAGGGCCTTGGTACAAACGTTACATCGTATGGATGTCTATTTAGTTAACGAAGCAGTCACTGAGAACACCATTCATCACAAATAACATTTGAATTCAACCAGCATCCACTTTGACCAGCACCAACATCAGTTAGCCTCAACCCTGACTAGTAGCCAGCCAGGTTGACCAATGAGATTGCTAGATGGGGTTAGTGAACTAATAGGATTGCTAGATGAGATTAGTTGCACCAGTTGTTATCCACCTCAGCTAACACACCAACGCAGTCTCACCCCAAGTAGTCAATTTCTGACTACCTTGGACCAGACGGCAATTTTTGACGCCTTGGGTATTCCTTCCACGTCACATTTTGACTATGTGGCCTAACCCTAAAACCATTCCTAAACCTAACCTCAATGACGTTATGCTGCCACAAGGGGGCGCCTTTTAGGACATAGTCAAAATGTGACTTGGAAGGAATACCCAAGACGTCAAAAATTGCAGTCTTGGGGTGTCAAAAATTGAGTAGTGAAAATTGACTACTTGTGGTGAGACTGTGTAGAACACACAGGTCACCTAGTCACATGATCTAACATCAACCTTATGTAACTAGCCACCTAACTAGCATTTAACTGAATATGCTCTTCTACTAGCATACTTCTTAACTAGTGCTAGGCTAATCAGTGCTAGATTTCTAATAGCATCCTACTGAATAGTGCTAGGCTAACCAGAGGTATCAAAAGTAATACTAAAAGTTAAAAAAAGACACAGTTTCCATCCAACACAGCTAACTAGTCTGATTACCCAGTAGACCTGTCTACTTGTCTTGTGATCAGCTGCTTGTGCACTGGTTGGATAAAGTTTAAGAGTTTAATGTTTTTCAGTAACAACACAGTCTACCTACTTCATTAGGTACAATGTGTACAACTGGTGTAACCGCTATGTAATGTCATGTACTAGTGTTGTACTGAAACCTTGAATTTACTTTTACTTTTACTCTTGACACCTCGGGTGCCAACCTCTGTTCGCTTCAGTAAGATGTGCTCTTTAGGACTAGTGAGCAGCAGGTCCTAAAGTCTCTACTTGTTGAGTTGTTCCAATGTGTTTTCAAGAATATCCATATACGTGTAAACGGCTTCTGAATCTCTACCTGTTCAGATGACAAGGGCAATGGCTTTTCTCCTCGCACTGAGCCTTGGGAAGGCAAACTGTGGTCGTCGTAGCGATTCTGAGCATTTCAAATAAAAGGATACAGTAACACTTTAGAATAACTACCCCTAAAAAGCTTTATAAACACTTGACAGTTATTAACAAACTGATTATAAACAATATATTTACAAATGTTTCTAAATGAGTAAGAACCGAACTACAATTACACAGTGGAGTTGAAATCGAGTTTTGGAGTCAAGTTTTACGTTGGTTTGCCTGTCGAATTCTTCTTTATCCAGTGGTTTCATGCCTTCTGGTCTTTGGAGGAAAAGCTTCCTGGACCAATGTGACTGTTGCCTGATTATCATCGACTTTCAAATCTCGCACCAAGATGTTGGTCTGACCAAGAAGATAACAAATAATGTTTCCTAAACGGCCTGGTTGACCCATCTCCCTCTGTTTACTATTGGTTGAGGCCATAAAAGGCTGTTCCGAAGTTGAAACCAAGCATTTTCTTAGTCCAAATAGAATGTCCCCGCTTTAACCATGTCACTGCCTTGAACACACCTCTACCCAGCGCCGTTGCAGCTGCTCAAATTTGATTGCTTCCCGACAAAGTGGTTGAAGCTCCTGATTTCTACGAAGCTCAGAAACAGTATTTGTGTTGCTCCTGGTCTGACTACCAGCAACGTATAGAGACAAAGAAGTTCCCACACACTGTTCACATTTGCAGAGATTTTACTTGCGACGTTTCGGTCTGTGACCTTTCTCAAGCAATTCTGACTACAAGCAACGCCAAAGGTGTTTCGTCACTAGGAGGTTGTGGCATGGCTAATGTGACTGTGCTGTGTCTGCAGTGTTAACATAGTATTTCTCACTCATCTACAAACATTCATAAATGTTTTGTTGATAATTAGTTCATCATTTATAAAGTGTTCATAAAGCTTTTAGGGGTA
>NC_085870.1:48811731-48814231 GCF_034702125.1 Engraulis encrasicolus | reverse complement strand
GGTGTGGTGATGTCATATAGTCATGTCATATAGTGATATCATACCAGTAGCCAGTAATATCCATGGCCTTCAGGTTTCTGCTGTTGATGACCATGAGGATTATAATGACAGTGTGATGATGTCACATAGTGATGACATACAGTGATGACATACAGTGATGTCATATCTGAGTAGTGATGTCCATGCCCTTCAGGTTTCAGCACTTAATGACTTTGATGTCATATTGACAGTGTGGTGATGTCATAGTCACAGTGTAATGATGTCATAGTGAGAATGTGAAGATGTCATAGAGACAGTGTGATGATGTCATAGTGTCATACCTGAGGTGCTGTTTTCACGTAGCAGGATATTTTTATATGTGGGTGTTTTTTTCTCCTGCTTAGGTGGAAATGCAACATGGGGATACAAATAAAAACTCCATTGTAACAGGTGCATTTTAGCCTCCTAACTAAATATTTTTAAAGCAGGATTTTTGATATGGGGATTTTAAAAAATCTGCTTACGTGGAAACGGAAGGCCAAAACCAATGTAACCAGGAGAAAAAAATATCCACATTTTAAAATATCCTGCTATGTGGAAACAGCACCTGAGTAGCCAGTAATGTCCATGGCCTTCAGGTTTCTGCACTTGATGACTGTGATGTCATATGGACAGTGTGGTGATGTCGTAGTCACAGTGTTATGATGTCATAGTGAGAATGTGAAGATGTCATAGAGACAGTGTGATGATGTCATATGATGTCATACCTGAGTAGCCAGTAATGTCCATGGCCTTCAGGTTTCTGCACTTGATGACCGTGAGGGTCAGGCGCCCGGCCGTCGGCAGGTAGCAGAGAGAGAACATGATCTCACCCAGATCCACACTCTCCTGCAAGACACACGCACACACAGACACACCCAGACACACACACACACAAACGCACACACACACACATACACACACAACGCACACACACACAAGCAAGCAAGCATGCACGCACACACACGCACACACACGCACACACGGAAAGATGAGGAGCCAGGTTAATTACCGGTAATACCAATAATATACTGTTTGTGTATGAGTGAGAAAGAGGGAGAATGTGCTAGTGTGTGACAAAAAAAGAGAAAGAGAAAGTGTGCGCGTGTGTGTGTGTGTGCGTGTGTGTGCGTGTGCGTGTGCGTGCGTGTGTGTGTATGTGTGGATGTAGGATTTACAGCTGGAGCCAAATGACACACTTTCCCCCAAGCTGCCCCACATGTAACACACACACACACACACACACACACACACACACACACACACACACACACACACACACACACACACACACACACACACACACACACACACACACACACACACACACACACACACACACACACACACACACACACGCACACACACACACACACACACACAATCCTGCAGCTGCCTCTGCCGCATCTGCTCTTAGCTGTGTGAGGAGGCTCCCTGGGGTGTGTGTCTGGGCACAGGCTCCAAGACAGAGAGAGAGAGCGTGCGTGCGTGCATGCGTGCATGCGTGCATGCGTGCATGCGTGCGTACGTGCATGCGTGCGTGCGTGCATGCGTGTGCATGTGTGTGTGTTTCTGAATGTTAATTCTTGTTCTCTGGTGTGTAAACAAAGTGCATGTCAGCAGGTCTCAGCTCTTGGCTCTCACTGCTCTACTACAGTCAGTTAAAGTCCCACTGCGTAATCTTGCACGTTTAAAGGCCAAATGTACAATATGAGACCCACTGCGTAATCCAACACATTTAAAGGCCCACTGCATAGTATAATAGAGCACGTTTAAAAACCCACTGCGTAATACATCGTGTTACCATTTAAATACCCACGGCGAAATCCAGCACATTTAAAGGCCCACTGTACCGTATAACCCTCTACATTTAAAGGTGCACTTCTCTACAAGAGGATATTAAAGGCCCACTATGAAATACAGGATGTTTGGGGGCGCTGTGGCTTACATTGCCCATGGGGTCCCCGGTTCGAGTACGGACGGGGTCGTTTCCCAACCCTGCCCCATCTCTCTCTCCCAGTCATTTCCTGTCTACTGTCACGCTGTCCTACAATAATATAGGCCAAAAAGCCCCCACATTTTTTTAAGTGTCTCTATTAGTCTCTGTTATCCATGTTTGTTACAATTTGTCTGTTATCAGTGTCTGTTATTAATCTGTTACCAGTGTCTGTTACCGTAAAATGTGTTTTGTCAGTGTGTAAATGTCTTTATTAGTATCTGATATCTGTATTTATTATCACTGTCTGTTAAAATGCCCAATATCATGCTCATTTTCTGTCTCTCTTCTACTGTCCTGTCAAAAATAGAGGCAAAAAATCCCTAAAAAGACATTTTTAAAAGTCCATTATCAGTTACCAGTGTCTGATCTGATCTGGCCAAGTGTCTAGTCAGTGTCCAATCCAACGATACTGTGTGTAATCTACCCCCACAATCTGTAATCAAACTCAATTATCTGTAACCTATCTAATGTTTTTATCATAAC
>NC_085870.1:48781731-48789231 GCF_034702125.1 Engraulis encrasicolus | reverse complement strand
CGCCCATGGATGGGTTCAAATTATTCAGAAGGGCAGGTGTCTGTCTTTCCCCTAGCCCAGGGGAGTCAAACTCAAATTCATAGTGGGCCAAAATAAAAATCTTGGATGAAGTTGCGGGCCGAATTCAATATTTATTGAACGAAAAATGCACTGAAAGTGTCTATAAAGTACACACGGTTCCTGCTCGGCAAATAACGCATACCCTACTTATGTGCTGTTACACTAACCTGGACCCACTCATTGTTCTTGTGATGCCCAAAGTTTTGCCCAAAGTCATATTTTCTATACTATCAATGGTGTATGTGGGCCAACTGCAATACACATTTGAAATAATCTCGCGGGCCAAATAAAATGTCTCTGCGGGCCAAATTTGGCCCCCGGGCCTGAGTTTGACATCCCTGCCCTAGCCTGTTTTCAAGTTAACGGTAGGCCTACGCAAGTTTTTGGCAGCTCTCGTGTAGGTAGTGTCCCTTGGTTGCTACGGCATAATCGTGGCCACTCTTGACTTAAATTCTATTAGTTCTACCTAGCAGAATAGGAACACTGCCTTTCTGAAATGATGACGGTGGTGATGTGTTTTTCTGTTCAATGCATTCATATGAATTGTTGCTGTAAGATGCAACGCGAACATTTGGATTGTATTTTCAAGTCGCAGAGTGAATGATGCGAAATGCAACGTGGTAGAATGACTTAGTAGCCTAGAGCTGTCTGTCGTTTTTATTTTTAAAAAAATTCATCTGGGGAAGACCCCACTAGTTGGTTACAAAATTTGTACTTACCAACAACACAACCCCCAAAACCGCTACTGGTGTGTGTGTGAGTGTGTGTGTGTGTGTGTGTGTGCGTGCGTGCGTGCGTGCGTGCGTGTGTGCTTGTATGCAAGACAGAGAGAAAAGCAGAAGAGGTGTCTTGGGACACTCCCCTTTCTAGAAAACTGCATTGAAAACACAAACACACACACACACACAGAGATACGCGCACACAGTGTGAGTGTGTAAAACTATAGCTGTAGAAAGCACACACACACATTCCCTGGCTTGCCTCTCTTGGCTGACACACACACACAAACACACACACATGCACGCACGCACACATACACACACACACACACACACACACACACACACACACACACACACACACACACACACACACACACACACACACACACACACACACACACACACACACACACCCTTGCCCTGTCCTGGTAAAATATTGATGTGTGTGATGCAAGCTTACACAGTCATTGCATACTCAATTAATGACCTGTGCCACTCTCTCTCCTTCTCTCTCTCACTCTCTCTCTCTCACACACACACTCACACACACACACAAACACACACACACAAATACACACAGACCGACACGCACCTATGCACAGATGCATGCACACTAGGGATGGGAAGATTCACCGATACGTATCGGAAAATCGATACGCCATGTAAGATACAGTTGTATCGATTTGCAAACGTCTGCATCGGTAAAAATCGCTCATAAACTCGAGATACGATTCATCAAAATGACCTGTATCGATACAAACCGATTATTATCTATTATTATAACTTTAGAAACGTGTCTCTGAGTTTCAAGTGGTTCTTTGTTTCTGTCGCGCCTGTCCTACCCCTAGTCTCTGCTGCTAAAGTCTCGGCTCAGGTCTCGCGCGATTAGGCGGGTCTACTTGCTTTCGAAAAGTTCAGAGGTGGGCGGCCAGTCAGAGAGTCAGATAGCGCGTTAGCATGGAAGAAAACGAAACTGAAGTAATACATTCGGTTGTGGGCTTTAAGTCAACTGTGTGGAAACACTTTGGCTTCTACAAACGAGATGGAGAGTTGGATAAGACAACAGCCATATGTAAACTCTGCAGAGCAACGAAGCGATACACAGGCAGCACAACTAATATGTCGGTACATCTGAAACGGATACACAACATCCAATCCCCGGAGACGGCAGCTAGCAGTGCTAGTTCTACTGCAACAGCAACACCTTCACGTGAGCCACAAATACATCAGTTTTTTCAGTCACCACTTGCAAACAATTCTGCCCGGGCGAAATCCATCACGGACGCCCTAGCTTTCTTCCTCTGCAAAGGCATCCAGCCGTACAGCATTACCTCAAACGAGGGATTCAAACACCTACTTGAAGTGTTGGAGCCAAGGTATACCATACCAGATAGAAAGATGTTTTCGGACAGAATCGTTCCTGCGCTTTATGAGAAAGTGAAAGTGGATGTTGTCGACTCAATGAGCCGTGCACAGAGGGTGTCAATAACTGTTGATGGCTGGACCTCATGTGCCACTGATTCTTACATTACGGTCACGGCACACTACGTGAACGACGAGTGGGACTTGCAGTCTCACGTCCTGCAAACAAGAGTGTTCAATGAGTCTCACACTGGGGTCAATGTGGCAGCGTTGCTGCGCGATGTACTTGAGGAGTGGAACCTCGCCGAAAAAAACCCTGCTTTGGTGACCGACAACGCAAGAAATATGCTGGTGGCCGGCGCTGGCGCTGAGATAACGCCCCATGTCAGATGTGTAGCCCACACGTTAAACTTGGCCTCGCAAAAGGCACTGAAGATGGACAGGGTGTCAGAGTTGTTGGTGAAGGTGAGGAAAGTCGTTACCTATTTCCATAAAAGCCCACAAGCAGCTGAGGTTTTGAGGGAAATACAGTCCCAGCTACACCTACCCAACCACAAGCTTATCCACGACGTCTGTACAAGATGGAACAGCTCTGTGGACATGCTCGAGAGATTCTGGGAGCAACATCCGGCTCTGTTGAACGCTATGCTGTCCAGGAGGGTGAGGAGGGGAGAAGCCCTGTTGGCAGTGAATGAGGACGACATGACTCTGATACAGGAAATCATCAAGCTGATGTCCCCTGTCAAAGTGGCCACTACACTTCTAAGTGAAGAAAAAAGCCCAACCATCTCAATGATCGCCCCAATACAAGCTAAACTCCACAAACAATTCTCTGAAGACAACACTGACCTGCCAATCATTGCAGATATGAAGCAGCGCTTCAGACAAGATTTTTCTGATCGTTACTTGGATCTCCAAGAACTCCTCAACAATGCATCGGCCCTTGATCCCCGATTCAAAGACCTGGCTTTCCTTGATGATGTCGACTCCAGAGACCTCATCTTCATGAAAATAACAGCAGAGGTGGTGAAGATGAACGAGAAGGTAATTATATTGTTTTTTTCCCCTTTTAATTTATAGAATGTGACCACCTTCCCCATCTCTGTCTCTTACACACACACACACACACACACACACACACACACACACACACACACACACACACACACACACACACACACACACGCTATAGATCTCTCCATTTTTATGTTATTTTGCTTTGCATCTAATGTTAAGCTGAATGAAATCTAATTAATTTGTTTGTATTTTTGTTTGTTTATATTTTTTACTGCTATGTGTGTGCTTTATTACAAGGATCAATTTGTTGTCTGTATAACATGTATTATGTTCAATTTGGAGTCTGGACAAATGCTATTTCAATCTTCTTTGCTAACACTTGTTATATACATTTTTTGTCAACTAAAAAATACTCTTTTTGATTTGTATTGTCAGGCAGGACACAGTGTTGCACTGGATGAAGGAGAGGCAGATGAAGAAGGAGACGACAGAAGCCCCAGCATAGGGGAAAGGAGAGGTGTGTTTCGACTGTGTATGAGTGAATAATATAATGTTCATTGACAAAGATAAAATATAAATATGTATTGGCCCATGGGGATAATCTTTTTAACACAGCACATCAGATGTTGACTCGTATGTTGTCATTGTTAAACAGTGTGTTGTGTTGGCTGGTCATATTCATATACTAATTGTCTTGCACATGTGTTCCATAGATGATGATGCCTCGCCCTCTCCTAAAAAGAAGACTGCCATGGACCAGCTGTTTGGAGAGTTCATCGCCACAAGAACACCAGTGAAGAGCATGAGGGAGAAAGCTAAGGATGAAATTTCAAAATACAGACAGAGAGATTCTTTAGAACTAGGTGGTGATGTGTTGCAGTGGTGGAAAAAGCAGGTGGACCTGCCACTCCTTTCATCTTTAGCCAAAGATTACTTGTCCATCCCAGCAACTAGTGTGTCCTCTGAGCGAGTCTTTAGCAGTGCAGGGAATATTGTCACTGCCCAACGTAGTCTCCTGCACCCTGACCATGTTGATCAATTGATCTTTCTTAAAAAGAACTTGAAAAAGATCCATTTGGGTTAAATGTTTGGATTCACTTGTCTTAATTTCCAGATGGCAAACGGTTACTCCCTTGTAATGTCCATTCGCTCATAATGATGATTCATTTCACAGTGCACAGAGATAATGAGTATACCCCTTTTGAAAAGTAACATTTTGAACTACATTTCAATAAGTACACATGTTATTTCCAAAATATGCACTGAGTAAATGGAAACATGTAATTTAAGTTAGATTATTAATATTAACCTTAGTTTTCTCATCAGATATTGTATGCACATATTGGAAAAAACATTTTTACCTATGCACATTTTGGAAATAACTTGTGTGATTATTAATATTGTTCTCAATGTTACTTTTCAAATGGGGTGTACTCATCAATGGTGTGCATTGTATATTTGGGGGAAAATGCAATGTCTCTCTCAATGTTATTCTTTAGGTCTTTTGTTTTTATAGTGGGTGGACTCTCCTGGCCTGCACCTTTTGTATTAGCCCATATTATTTGTTTTACCTCATGTATAAGGCACTTTTAAAGGCACTTTTAAAGAAAAAACATGCCTTTGTGTTGGGCTTAAATTGTTCAACAACATGCACTTAAGAGAAATTTTAATTTTGTTAAAGGTTACACTTCTATCCTTAAGTTTCAGAGAGCCTGACCTGCACCTTTTGTATTAGCCCATTTTATTTGTTTTACCTCATGAATCTGTCAAGCACTTTTAAAGGCTTAGCTGGAAAACATGCCTTTGTGTTGGGCTTAAATTGTTTGACAACATGCACTAAAGAGAAATCTTAATTTTGTTAAAGGTTACACTTGTATCCTAATGTTCCAGAGAGACCTACAATTTATCACACTAAGTTGCACTTCCTATGTTTAAAAATAAAAGGCACAGCTTTAATGCTTCGAGTGCCATAACTTGAACTATGTATTCCATTGTGTACTTTTCTTCTGCATTGCATCGTATCGTATCGTATCGTATCGCACTGGATCGCAATGTTTTAAAATTAGATCGCACTGTATCGCACCGGATCGCAGGAGGTCAGAGAATCGTATCGTATCTTATCACTGGAAATTCCATGAATCGTGAATGTATCGAATCGTTGGTAGTGTATCGAGATGTGTATCGTATCGCCATGATGGTGAAGATTCCCATCCCTAATGCACACACACACAACATGCCAGCCATGAAGATCTCTAGTGGTCCATCCACTTAGCCACACACAGACACACACACACAGACACAGACACAGACACACACACACACACACACACACACACACACACACACAGACACAGACACAGACAAACACACACACACACACACACACACACACTGATGCAAAGGCCATCCGACACATCCCACCCCCTATCTCGGTGGTTCTCCCTCTCTCTCTCTCTCTCTCTCTCTCTCTCTCTCTCTCTCTCTCTCTCTGTCTCTCTCTCTCTCTCTCTCTCTCTCTCTCTCTCTCACACACACACACACACACACACCTCTTCCCTGAATGCATCAGTATCATGGCAGGCAGAAAGAACAAAGACAGATGGGATCCCACCGGCACCCGCCCCCCCTTCCCGTATGTGTGTGTTTGAGTGTGTGTGTGTGTGTGTGTGTGTGTGTGTGTGTGTGTGTGTGTGTGTGTGTGTGTGTGTGTGTGTGTGTGAGAGAGAGAGAGAGAGCGCGCGCAAGAGAGAGAGCAAGAGAGAGAGAGCGAAGACACACACACAGAGAGAGAGAGAGAGAGAGAGAGAGAGAGAGAGAGAGAGAGAGAGAGAGAGAGAGAAAGAGAGAGAGTTTTTGAGAGATAAAGGGGCAGTGACAGAAAGGGATAGTTGTAAGGCACACTGCCATGCTCACTGTACGTCCCATGATTAATGACACCACATTTATTGCTTTGCTCTTTTTTTCTCTCTCTCTCTCTTCTTTCCTCTTCTACTTTTTTGCTTTGCCCATGCTTCACTTTTTCCAATAACTCAACATTTTACAAGTCACATTTTAATTGGAGATATGCAGTATTTTCTACTTGTGTTTTTTTTTAATAGCCTCGTGGGTACGTGAATAAAGAGGCTAGCTTTCTATTCCATTTCCTAAATACAAATTGAGCTTTTAAAACAGAAATTCGAAAGATTTTATTGCTCACACAGTGAGCTATAGTCTTTCACATCCATCTCATACTGGATAATTTATGGTATTATATCTTCTATGTCACAATATTAAGACAATATTATACTTTATATTACACAAAAAAGGGGTTCAACGCGCTTATGTTTTTACATCTGGTGCATCAACGGGAGGGAGGCAGGTAATCTTGAATGAAGAGAAGACACCGGAGCAGCTCAGATGGGATGCTTTTTCTTTTTAATTCAAGTGCACAACATGTTAGGGACTAACGTTTCGATGGCAAGCCATCTTCATCAGAGTCCATGAGTACTGAAGAGAGAGGAACCTAGTTATCTGGTAACCCCTGATTTGACAGGTGCAGGCCTATGCGGTGTGGCAATAGGCGATTGGTCCTTCTCATCGGTTGCTCATTGAGTCCACACCCAGGAAACAACTATTTACAAGGAAAACACCATTACACAAGTGAAAGTGCATATAAATAAAGAATATAAAATACAACAAAATATATGTACATAGGAATGCCATTATATGGAAGCCAAGCATGGATCACCGGCCTCGCTCAAGTTCTGGGGCATTGAACGGGTGGTTTCTCCACCTAGAGGCGGTGACGTCATTAAGAAACTTTTACGCAGAGAGGCGTTTTGGATTTTTACACTAAATTCGCTTGAACCCTCTGGCCTCAATGAGGAGCTGAGTCTATCCTGCTTTTTGTAAAAGTCTGAGGAAGTTTATCATACTATGATGTTGGGATCATGTATAGGCCCTTTTTACACAGGCTTCTATGACTAATAAGTATCCACCTAGCCTTCCAAAATGGCATTCCTATGTACATATATTTTGTTGTATTTTATATTCTTTATTTATATGCACTTTCACTTGTGTAATGGTGTTTTCCTTGTAAATAGTTGTTTCCTGGGTGTGGACTCAATGAGCAACCGATGAGAAGGACCAATCGCCTATTGCCACACCGCATAGGCCTGCACCTGTCAAATCAGGGGTTACCAGATAACTAGGTTCCTCTCTCTTCAGTACTCATGGACTCTGATGAAGATGGCTTGCCATCGAAACGTTAGTCCCTAACATGTTGTGCACTTGAATTAAAAAGAAAAAGCATCCCATCTGAGCTGCTCCGGTGTCTTCTCTTCATTCAACTTTATATTAC
>NC_085870.1:48769231-48771731 GCF_034702125.1 Engraulis encrasicolus | reverse complement strand
AATGTTACATGTTCATTTGTAACCGTATTTTTTTATTATTGACCACTTATGTTACCAGTCCACTATCCTGTCTTGCACTTTCTGTCTGTCTGTAAATTGTCAGTCCTGTCTGTCCTGGCATGGTAGAGAGAAAGGCTAGTTTCGTTTCCCTTGTATGACCATGAAGAAAGTGGCAATAAAAGCTGACTTGCATATACTTCAATGTTTCAAATCGGTGTTGCATTACATTGCACATGTAGAAACACATAGGACAGAATGTCGGTTACATACTTTGATTAGTTTAAGCGTAGGCCTAAATAAATTATTTGAAAAGATGACCTTCACAAGAGAAAGAAAAGCACAACAAACCTGTTATTTATCTTTATTGTTTTGTAATAACAGGTTCATCAGTCAGGTGGTCGGCACCCAAACTAAAACCATGAGTCATGGTGGCCAGGATGACGTCCAAGAATTGCATCCCAGCAGCAACAGGTAAAGACATGACTAGTAAGTTGGGATGAGTGTTATTTTTTCTGACATTTTAAATCACATTTTAATTCAGACAATATTGCCAAGGGAGTTAATTATTCAGTTACTGTACCGGTTTACATTACAAATGCATGGCTAGATTAATTTAAATAGCATGTTTGTCTTTTCTTTTTTTTTAAGTAGATGGATGGGGAGCCAACATGAAGAGGTGTCCAGAGAGGCTTCTTTCGCTTGGGCTTTGCAACAGCACCAGGACCTCACCATCAGTGTTGCTGGTTTCCTCATCCATCGGGCTTACTTACATTCCTCACCTGATGCACTGATCACCTGTACCAGTTGTTGGAGTTTTCATCAGGGCCTCTAAATTTAACTTTTTTCATCACTAGCCAAATTGGCTAGTATGTTAATCTCCAAACATACCGGTACATTACATAATGGGTCAAAGTGCCAAGTATGTTTTCTTTTCTACCGGCCAAACTTAATTTTCCCCAGCATTTGGCTGGTGTGCGCCTGGTTGTCATTGATAGTGAGTAGTTGTGATAATAAATAACTGAAATGATGAAGTCCATCCAGACATGTCTTGCTTTATTTTATTGTACTAATACAACAACGTAGAACATTTTCTGTGAAAGTGAAGTGAAAGCCCAACTGGGAAACTCCAACTCCCATTGACATTGTGACACAGCACACAAGTGTTCACTGCACGAAATTGCATTTATGCTTCACCCGTGCAAGGGGGCAGCCCCCAATGGCGCCCCAAGGGAGCAGTGCGGCGGCATGCTCAGGGTATCTCAGTCATGGAGGAGGATGGGGGAGAGCACTGATTACTTAACTCCCCCCCACCAACCTGGTGGGTCAGGAGTCGAACCGGCAACCTTTGGGATACAAGTCTGACACTAACCGTTTACCCATGACCGCCTGTCAATCTTCAGTCTAGTCTACCTAATTATATTGTCTCCACTAAATGTATATCTCAGGTGACATGGGTATACTAGTATGGGGATAGTGCTGTATGTAAATAAATATTAACCCATTTTAGGCCGGCACCTGCAAAAATGCCAGCTAATTGCCTATGCCCTTTTTAAGAAAGGTGCCCCTCATCCTATTAAAAAAAACAAATAACTAAATAAGTCTCTGAAGCACATACAAACATGATATGAGTTTTAAAAGCCAAGACCATCCTCTTGGAACATGTTAATTCGGCTCTAACATACCCACATTTTAATCTAAAAAAATGTCATGCCTGAATGCTGTGTCGCTCCAGGCACCTAGGTCAATACAACGTGTACACAGCATCCAGCATCAATGGGTTGACTATTACAGGCCTAGTTCAGATAACCATTTATTAATATAAATGAGTACCTGCACATCTATTGTACATGTCCACCCCAGAATAGATATCCCCTCCCATCACCTAACATAACCTTGAAATGTATTTGTACTTTGTGTTTAAAAATAAAACTACTACATTGAGTTGGTGTGATTAAGAGGTTGAAATCGGCTAAAACTTGGCTTGGTGTGCTGGACCTCTGGCTCTTCCATACATCCAATCTGTCATGACATCAGATCATCGCTCTTCTCATCTGGAGAAACAGAAAGATAAGTAACACTTAGCTGACACTTATCCCAAAGCAACTTCCTTACTCACAGTGAATTGCTAACTGACCCTGCAGCATGGGGCTAGGTGCCTTGCTCAAGGGCACAGCCTGGATGGGAGGTGAAGGGAGAGGTGTAGGATGGGATTTGAACCTGCAACCGTCCAATCTTAAGACCACTTTCCAAACCATTAAGCCTCTGATGTGTGTGATTTCAGAGGGCAGACAATTTGGATGACAACACAACAAAGTGGTGCACTTTATAGGCCTATTATTGACAAGGACAACACACCAAGACTGGTGGCCTAAGCATGTCATAAATAGGCCAGCATGGATAAGGATAATGGACTGGCATTTCATGACAGCATCATGCTGGAGAGTAGGCCTAAGCTACTTGGGAAATCACCGCTAGAGATGTACACATGGTTTATTATTAC
>NC_085870.1:48756731-48764231 GCF_034702125.1 Engraulis encrasicolus | reverse complement strand
ATGTGGATTGAAGGAAACACACCACATCATGTACACAGAAGGGGCTGGACTGTGGAAGTGTCTGGCTGACGGGGTCTACCACTTACCTGATTCCTACCATCTGATATGCTTTCGCATATACATCTGGGACCTGCCCCCAACCGACGCTCTTCCAAATGAACCATTTTTTTCAAAACTCTTGCATGTGATTGGATTAAGAATCTGTCCGTCATTTTGACTGACACGCCATTTCAGCCACTCCCGTTGACTCAATCCGTGACGTAGTTCACAGCGACACCACGCAGGAGGCAAGACTTTTCATCACAACAAACATGGCGGCGGCTGGAAGTAAACAGAGTAAACTTTCTATAAACGAACATTGCCCTATGTGCAGGGGATATCTAAGGACAAATGGTAATATCTGCAACCGCCCATGGATATTTGAAGAACTTCCCTACGAGAAAGGGTAAACCAGCGCCCAGCTGAACTTGATCGAAACTTGTGAAACTTCTCCGAAAAATCCTGTCGCATACCTGAAATGCCTGCTGCAATTTAACCCACCGTTCTCAAGGTACGTACGGTAAGTCAACATCTTGAATCTTGATGCAATGGTTGCTCTGAAGTCGTGCGCAAGCACAATATGACAATTGTTCATCCATACATATGTCAATATTGTTATTGGATATGATTGGCGTCAGGGCATCTTCCTCTTAGCCTCTATGCTAATCTAAATGGTTTACTGTTTACATTGCTATCTAGGCACACATGCAATATGATTGTTTCACTTTTATTTGATTTATTGATTCTTTTATTTCTTTGATTTCTTTATAACCTCGCTGGGATTGTAACCTACGCACATGTCCAACGACAGAGATGTGTAAAAGTGTTGCTTTGCACTGTATTACAAACTATCACCATCATTAACAACAAGTCCCCTTCTCACAGATGCAGAAATGCAAAGCAGGGCCAAACATGCTGCATTCAATGGGTACGAAGACGGTGTGAGTGAGGAACAACATAACAGCTCTTCCTGGTGGCAGCCATGGAGCACCTAGGGGCTTCATTAAGTGTCAGGTACCTCTGGAACAAAGATTTACATTACAACAAATGTATGCCCCCAGTTAAAGCTGGTGCCATGACAGTCTGTACATATTGGCTTTGCAAGATTACATCTAAGCTAACCATACTGCATATTTTGCATTATCTATCTTTTTAAATGTGTCAACAGATATCCCTGACGGCTTCATACCTGACCACATAACCATGGGCTCTGAAGAGGGGAAAAAAGGAACAGGCTACATCCGGTAGTGGCCCGGGTGGTCAACAAATGCCATTTTCCACATGCAGTCCAGGAGGGAGACGTATAACTATACTGTAGATTTGATATTTTTACAAGGCCTTTAGCCACAGTGTGCCCACAGCGCACTGCTCGTAATTCTGCAGGTAAATTTCACACTTTCGCATCGCTTAGCCCACAGCACCTTAACAACTTGAAGTCATTTTTAGAACATAGTTGTCCCGGTCTCACTGAAACAAACAGCAGATTGGACCAGCATGTCTATTGGACTGCAGAAAATCATGGTGAACAGACAGACAAATGCACACTGGAGCACATTATGTTGCTAGTCACACAGAGGATATTTTCAGAGAGGCTGAGTTGTTTTCACCCCCCCATCTAGTCATGACATTCTGATAAATCGCAAAAGCAGTAACCTGTGGCGCAGGATCAAAGCTAAAATTGAAAGAGCGCCAAGACTAATATAAAATTGGTGGAGTAAATGCATGTACTGTAATTAATGTATGTTAAATAATTTGTGTATGTAAGTAGTGTATATAAAATAACCCAGTGCAACTTTTTTTTCCATAAGATTCTGTTGCCTTTCTGTGAATGCATATAAAAAAGGTTAAGGTATGTTGTCACTTGAAGTAAATTAAACTGTGCTCAACACTAAACAGTCTACAATACTTCTTCCTTCTTTACATTTTTTTAATCATTGCTGCTCAAAGAAAAAAACATGGCAACAGTTTTCAAATGTGTAATTTTATTTACAGTTCTTCTATGCAAAAACAGTCATTCATACACATTTGTACAACAGCATGTACGAGGTTGCGGCAAAGCACTGCCAGCTACTACGCTGTGGTGTTTCACTGTCAAAATACTCATCCTTTTAATCAACATAACCTGGGATTCCCTGCACATGCAACACTTTGAAAACAGGAAGGTTGTTGGTTATATTACTATTATGTTAGATCAAAGATATAGGGACTAATGCTCTTCTCATGTTTCTTCAATAAGCTGTGATCCAACCTAGTGCAAACTGTCCTGTTGGGTGGGCTCACTGTTGAATGGCACTCTCTCCATATGTAGCAGCTCTCTGTGTCCATCTTCTGTGACTGCAGATGCCAATTTAAGCCATGACAGGCATGTCTGAAAGACATGGTGCATGATGTTAACAGGTATACTAGACAACCACACTTTTCCTCCTAATGACAATCGGTGCAGGCCTACTTATTTACAAGAGTGACTCACCTTCTTTGCTGTGACGTTCTCCCAACTGAGCAGGAAGGCCTTTCATTCCTGGTGGTCAGAGAAGAGCTCAGTTTATACAATACAGCAGATATTGAACATGGGCAAATTTGTAACGTGTTGAGTCTGTGTAACATAAGCAGCTCACACAAACTGGTCAACCCATTCTACTGGGTAGCTTGTTTAGCATAGTGAAACCCTTTGAATGTCAGTTTCGCACACCACGAAATACAATGAAAGACGGCAGCAAACGATATCAACCATTTCACACGTTTGCCAAGTCATTTTTCAAGACCAGAATGTCAACTCACAGTCACAAACAAACGCAAAGCAAATGTCTGTACACTACAGTATGCATCGGGCACAGTTGGGGGAGGGGAGAACCAACACCATTGTTTTTACAAGGACAATGTAATATTTACACGGACAATGTGTACAGCAGAGTTAACGGAGTTTTTTGAACATCACAGGGGGAAAACATGACGAAACTAACAGAGACATAATACAAAGTTATGACCAAGACTGTGACGATACATGTCCAAGTTAAGATTAGTCTACAAGTAAACTACGATAAACCTAGAAGGCCAGAATGTGAACTCACAACCAAACGCAATGCACATGCCTGTGCTTCATAAATGGAAAAAATGCATCAGGTTCATCAACAGTAGATGCTTAAACTTACCATTTGTAGGTGACGTGAACCTCATCGACAACGATGCCCAGTAGATTCTTCTGGTAGAGGTCTGAGGATAGCATGGTCAGTCATTTGTCCTTCAGCCACGACTCGGGGCTACCGAAGACCGGCTGGCCTGGCAACGTCGCTGGTCCCTGAATGATGTCTTCCTCCCAGTTCCATACCCGTTAGATTTCCAGCCTCTCTGACTTGGTCCTCCATTAACGCAGCCAGGGGGAACACCACAATAAAGATTGGATCCTGCACTTTCCCCATTGCTTTAGCACGTGAAATATAATCGGGTGGGATAGAACGTCTCCTAGAGCTCAGTTGGGAGTGTCCATCTCACAGCGGCTTTAGCGACCAGTGGAGCCAGCTCAAACTTTTGCCAAATCCGGTCGGAAGAAACGCAAACACATCCTCGCCGCCAACAAACGCCTTAAGCGCCGTCATTTGTTCGTATTTCAATGCCTGAACATTTGGAATACAAGACAATACCGTGGAAATAGCCGAATCCATTTCAGCGCACTGAGTACTAGTACTACAGCGCGCTGCCATGTTTGTTGTGAAGTGAAGACTACACTGCTGTCGCTAATGCTTTACATCACATCCGCCCATAACTCCGCCCATCCATTCAAAATCCCACCCGCGATTCATGATTGGCTGTACACATTTTCCAACTCCAGCGGTCTCACTGCTATTCAGATGGGGTAGTGAGGCATGGGAACGCCCCGCGTGACGTAGCCGAACGCAGCCAGATGATGTGAATCAGGTTAGTTTAGCACGGGGTGGGGTGGGCAGTGTTACACTGAGAGATGTGGAGTAGGTAATTGGTTAGTGTGGAACGAATGGCTGGGATGGATATAGCACGCCACATACAGTGGAGAGGGGGTTGGAGTGGGGGTGAGTCTCACTGACGGGATGTAGCACTGAGGGGTTAAGGGGGTAGCACAGCACAGCACAGTAACCCTACAAGATAAGGAGCAGAGAATTGGTTAGCGTGGAATGAATTACGCACGCCACATGGAGTGGAGAAGCTAGCGTTCCTGAAAAAGAAGAAAAAAGAAGGATGTGTCACAATGTACACCCTGTATTACAAAACTTTCCTTCAATAAAATTTGGCTTAAAAAAAAAAAAATCTAGCATTCCACGGTGTGGAGAAGTGCCTTGCTGAAGGGATATACAGTAGCACTGGCAGGGGCTCAGCACTGTTGGTTAGGGTGGCATGAATTGTTGGGATGGATACAGCACCGCAGCACGCCACATAGACTGGAGAAGGGGGTGGAGTGGGGTCGTGTCTGGCTGATGGGGGTGGGGGTGGGGGGGCGGGGGTGCTAGCAAGCACTGGAGGGGGTGCGCTGGGGTGGGTAGGAGGGCACTGTAACAGCGAGAGATGTGGAGCAGGGAATTGGGTTAGTGCGGAATGAATGGTGGGGATGGATATAGCACGGCACATTGGATATAGCATGCTAGCATGGCACATCATGCAGGCTACACCAGCCTGATCTCCAAAAATTCCGTGCTCCTGGACACGGATGTTAAGGACACGAAATCCGTGTCCAGGAGCACGGATTTTGCCAAAATTCTGTGCTCCTGGACACGGAATTGTTTTCCGTGATGGGCACACGGAAGTGCTTTCTATATTCCCACAGCACTGTGTTAACTCTATCATTAGAAAATACATACCAAATGCTAATCCTAAGCAAAATAATGCTATTGCAATTTAAGTTGTGCCCTGACCAAAACATTCCCTAACCTTAACCTGTCATTAAAGACATATTTTTGAGAAATACCTTTTCCAGTTGGTTGATAGGCTATCAAATTCATATAATGAATGAAAGAATGCTAGCTGTGCCCAGACCAAAACGATCCCTAACCCTAACCTGTCAGTAAGAAATGTTCTTTTTTATTTAGGAAAAATATTTGAAATGAGAAAAATCCTGAGAAAACACAAGACTGTGGAAACATAGAGCTTTGGGAGTATAGAGAGAGCACTTCTGTGTGTCCATCACGGAAAACAATTCCGTGTCGAGAAGCACGGAAAACAATTCCGTGTCCAGGAGCACAGAATTTTGGCAAAATCCGTGCTCCTGGACACAGATTTCGTGTCCTTAACATCCGTGTCCAGGAGCACAGAATTTTTGGAGATCATGCAGGCTACACAGAGGGAGGGTTGGACTGGTGTAGGGTGGCATGAATGGCTGAAGTGGAGAGAGAGTTGGACTGGAGATAGTGTCTTGCTGTCGGGTTGTAGCTGTGGGTGTGTGTGTGGGGGGGGGGGTTACACTGTTACACTGAGAGATGTGGAGCAAGGAATTGGTTAGTGTGGCATGAATAACGCATGCCACCTAATGTACCTAGAGAAGGAGGGAAAGGTTGGGACTGGGCTACGTGTAGCCTAGTGTCTGGGATGGATAAAGCAATCACCATGCTGTAGAGTGGAGAGGGGGCTGGACTAGGGTTCGCGGGATGGGGGGGTTGTAGCCCTGAGGGGTAGCACTGTAATATTAAGAGATGTGGAGCAGAGAATTGGTTAGGGCGGCATGAATGGCAGGCAACGATATGTTGCACAGACGTGACATCAGAATGTCTGTGTGGTGATATGTACTGTGTATTACATGTTTGTGTGCTGTGGTATTTGTCTAAGGGTGCTGTCGTGTGTAATTTTTGAGACGGTGCATCGTGTATCTCTGTGGGGTTTTTTTGCTGTTGCTTTTTCTCTTTGTTGTTCTGATTTAACTTTTTACCATGCTTTGATGTTTTTTTAAATGTGATACGGATCCCCCTGGGTCTGAAGTAAATAAAGAATTCGTGTGGAATGTGTTTAATGTGGTGTTTGTAAGACATAAAGGCTTGTGTAGTGTGCATGTGTAATGTGTATTTACTGTGGTGCTTGTGTGGTATATGGTGTTTGTATGTAACGAGATGATTGTATGGATTGAAGGCCTGTGCAGTGTCTATGTTTGACTCTCCCTCGTGGGTATTTACTGTGGTGATTGTAATGTATGAAGGCTTGTGTGTGTGTATTTACTGTGGTGTTTGTGTGGTATGGGGTGTTTGTATGTAACAAGGCGATTGTATGGAATAAAGGAATGTGTAGTCTCTATGTATGTTTGACTCTCCCTCATCTGTATTTCATTAGTGAGCTATCTGAAATTTGAATTCAGTAGACTATGTATGAATACATCTTCGTTCTCGCTGGACAACGGGCTTCTCGTGATCGTGGGTTTCTCACAGGAGAACCGCTGTCCGTGCGTCGAACCAATCATAAAAGTGCTTTACGGGGTCGTTGAACCACTGCACTCGAGGAGCGTAAGTTAAAAGCAAATAGCATACCGGTAATAGTGTATTGGGCAAGGTCGCTGGCCATGGTGCTGAAATTACTGCCCAGCCTGATGTTACCTATGTTTAAAAAACATTTCTTGGGCTCTGGAGTACGGGCCTCCAACTGACCGCTGGGGCAATACCTACGCCTGCGAATGTGTGCGAGCTCTGAGCGGACACCCCTGCTCGGTTTTTAGGAGAGCGAGCAGAACCGAGGAGGAGCGAGGGCGGAATCCCAGATAAAACGATCGAGATGACAAAGAGAGGAGGTGATAGAGGCGGATGGTGAGGTACGAGTGAGAAAGCAAGTTTCTGCCTTGGAGCAGGTGAGCGGGGAATAAATGCGGTGTAGATAATTGAAGGGCGTGCCAGCTGTCATTGCACTTACGAACCCGTCGAATGATGGCTGAGCAGAGAATGAGAATCAGGAGGATAGGTAGGCGTGCCTGTCTTAACGCGCAGAAAATACGTAGACGAATGACAGACAAGCAGGGAATAGAGTGCAGGTTTTGATTTAGACCTGTCGAATTTCATTACGATTCTCCCGAACTTTCGTTTTTAACAAAACGTGTATTTAGTGTGGTGATTGTAAGGTATGAATGCTTGTGTGTGTGTGTATTTACTGTGGTGTTTGAGTGGTATGGGGTGTTTGTATGTAACGAGATGATTGTATGGATTAAAGATCTGTGCAGTGTCTACGTACATTTGACTCTCCCTCATGTCTATTTATTTGGTGAGTGTACGGTATGAAGGCCTGTGTAGTGTGCATGTCTATTTACTACTGGATTAAATGTTTCCTGCCGGACAGACCACAACAGGTAAATCACCTTGAACTCTGGACTTCCTCAAGGTTGTGTTTTATCCACAATCCTTTTCTCTGTGTACACAAACAACATCATGTGTCACAGGGAAACCATGGCACTTTTTAAATATGCTGATGAAATTGCCTTAGTGACACATAGTCTGACCCTGATGTTCCAACTCGCTGCCAGGAGGT
>NC_085870.1:48739231-48744231 GCF_034702125.1 Engraulis encrasicolus | reverse complement strand
TGTACTATATATGCCTCGTTTAACATGACAACAACCTGCGACTTTGCGGAATGAAGTATTGAGAAACGTTGAGCCTCGTAAATGGGTGGAAAGTAGAGATTTATAATGATGGCTAGACAGGTGCCGTCCATCACAGCCGAAGCTAAATTTCACGTAGCTCTGGAATTTTTGGCTAGCGCTCGGATTTCGGAATGCAAGGGACCTTTGGAGGCGAGGTATGAAGCAAAAGTTAGGGCTCATCATCACGTTTTAACACAACATAAGCCATTTCACACCGAATTATCCCTTTAAGAACAAAAGTTTGGGAGAAGCGTCATGAAATTTGACAGGTCTAAATTAACACCTGCACTCTATTCCCTGCTTGTCTGTCATTCGTCTATTTGCTGCGCATTAAGACAGGCACGCCTACGCACCCACCTCATTCTCATTCTCCGCTCAGCCATCATTCAATGGATTCCTAAGTGCAATTACAGTTGGCACGGCCTTCAATTATCAACATCGCATTTAATCCCCGCTCACCTGCTCCAAATCAAATACTCGCTTTCTCGCTCGTACCCACCCTCCGCCTCGATCACCCCCTATCTTCGTCATCTCGTAACGTTTTATCCAGGATTCCGCCCTCGCGCCTCCTTGGTTCTGTTCACTCTCCCAATAACCGGCATGGGGGTATCCGCTCAGAGCTCGCACAGTATTCGCAGGCGCGGGTATTGTCCGAGCTCTCAGTTGGACCCCTGTACTCCCACGCATCTCCTTTTAATCACAGCCAACATTTGGGCTCGGCAGTAGTTTCAGCACCATGGCCAGAGACCTTGCCCAATACGCTAATTTCGCTATTTGCTTTTAACTCATGTTCCTTGAGTGCAGTGGTCCAGCGACCCTGTAAAGCACTTTCATGATTTCTCGAGCACAGTGGTCCAGCGACCCTGTAAAGCACTTTCGTGATCGGCTCGCTGTGCGGACAGCGGTTCTCCTGCGAGAAACCCACGATCACGAAAAGCCCGTTCTCCAGCGAGAACCAAGATGTATGCATACATAGGCTACTGAATTCTAATTTCAGATAGCGCACTTATGAAGCACCAATAAGAGAGAGTGATGTGTCCAGGGGCGGAGTGGCCCACCTTTTCCCACCGGGAGAATTTTCCCCTTGGCGGCCCTCTTTAAAAAAAACAAAAAAAACAAACAAAAAAAAGCGAACAACATGGTTTCCTAACCAAAAAGACAAAAGCCACGAAATCTGCAGTCGTACTACATGTGAACATTAGTGTAGTCAAAATATCAACCTGAATTGGAGAATTTAGCCTACACCTTTATGAAATGCACAGCCAGTGGTGTAGTCTATGTAAAACGCAGGTATACGCACCCATTTCAAAATGTCAGGGATTGCAGTATACCCACTTAAAATGGATTG
The DNA here is from genome assembly GCF_034702125.1 of Engraulis encrasicolus. NCBI lineage: Eukaryota > Metazoa > Chordata > Actinopteri > Clupeiformes > Engraulidae > Engraulis > Engraulis encrasicolus. The sequence continues at coordinate 48,742,823 of NC_085870.1, read as the reverse complement.
ATCCATTATTTACAATAGCACAAATGTATACAGTACACATAAAAAAATGCTCAAATATACAGTATACCCACTTCAAAAAGTAGACTACACCACTGGAGCCATCATCACAGTCCAAAGCATTCATAGGCCTACTAGGTTAGGCTACATCACGCTACTGTTCCATGCAAATGTGCACTCCACTGTCATTTTGACAGTTTGAAATTGAAATATCGTTTAAGGAAGACGGATGAGCATGGGCACAAAGTTTTGAGTGTGGGGATTTTTAGAAGAGTAGGCTTACAAAATATAGTATAGTAGCCTATAGTTTACAAAAAGTCTGTCTACATTGTGCAATAAACCCACCATGCAGCAAATAAGCCAAACCTAGCTACTTCAAAGCACAACCATAAGTCAATAAAATGTATAACCAAACGGTGTAGGCCTACCTTAAAACGCTGTCTTCGTCGCAGCAAATGTCTTTGTTTCTTGCAATTACATTTTAATCCACAGTTTAGGCTACACACCCAGCACTGCTCACATCAGAATCTTCTTGTGTGGTAATTATTTTGTTCCATTTCTTCAGACATTACATAGGCTACATCCTAAATGTGCCATATATAAATGTATGTTTGATATACCATTATTTCGACTGTAATGAGATATACCTCTAGTTCTAACAAACCAATGCCATCAAAACATGTACAACGTGTTTTCCTGCTTAGCTGCAGTTCACTTCCTTACCACTTGGTGGAGTATGTTCGTAACCCTAGTCAATAACCACAGAACAAGAGAATCTGGAGTGGCAGACTGTAAACTGTAACAGTCATGTGGAAATCGGAAAATAAATCACAACTGACTAATATTTCCGTTCCTTGGTAACCAATCTAAATATCACAGGTTCTTGAAATACTGAAAACGAAACTATGTTACTAAAATCTAGTAAACTTCCGCGATCTACGGTGTATGAACATTATCAGTAGAGAAGGGGTGTGGCCAATTTACTGTTTGACACCGTCACTGAGGTATTGCGGTCGGGTAAACGGTATATATACTGTTGAGTCAACTATTTTGAGATCAAGAATTGATTAGTAGCCAGTTCGCATTGGTTTCGACGCCAGGCCAGCTGAGAATATAATACGGCTGAACACTTTAGGGCCGGCTGAGAATACTATACGGCCGTTGTAAATTATTTCGCGGCCGCGGCCCACCGGGACAAGTCCCCGATCTCCCGATGGCCACTCCGCGCCTGCATGTGTCATACATGACCTAGTGTGTGTGTGTGTGTGTGTGTGTGTGTGTGTGTGTGTGTGTGTGTGTGTGTGTACGTACGTGCGTGCGAGTCTGATTGTGAGTGTGTGTAGGTGTGTATGTTTGTTTGTGAGGAGGACCAATAAGCTGAGACTTCTGTTTGCACTGCAGGCCTGGGGATATCTCATTAGCAGACAACACAGGTCAGTGAGAGAGAGAGAGAGAGAGAGAGAGAGAGAGAGAGAGAGAGAGAGTGCGTGCGTGCGTGTGTGTCAGCATTACTCAGGTTTGGTAGCTTGGGGCTCCGGTCTTTTCTGTGTCTTCTTCTCTGCTCTCTGCACTTGCAAGTGCGTGTGTATGTGTGTGTGTGTGTGTGTGCGCTCGCAAGTGTTTGTGTGCGTGTGCAAGTGTGTGTGTTTGTGTGTGTATGTATGTGTGCGCACGCACGCGCGCAAGTTTGTATTGCTTCCCATTGCCTTCGGACTCTTGAACTCTATGTCTCTCCCCTTCTCCTCAGTACCCGCACGCACGCACACACACAATACTACCCACAGTTCATACTGCCACTGCACATTAAGGAGCATCAGATAAAACCAGAATCTATTGAATTTAAATGTATGTATTTGTGGCTGCAGGTGTTAACTATGTAAATGTCTATTTCTGGCTGCAGGTGTGAACTATGTAAATGTCTATTTCTGGCTGCAGGTGTGAACTATGTAAATGTCTATTTCTGGCTGCAGGTGTGAACTATGTACATTTCTTAAGTGGAGAGAAGACACCAGAGCAGCACAGATTCTCTTCCTCTTTTAATCAAGTCCACAACATGCTGTAGGTTTGGGATCTCAAATGGTGCACTTGTACACTTAAGTGTTCATGTTTTAGTGTGTATGGCAAATTAATTATGCACTACAACATAGTGCCCGAAGTGCACAAGTGCACCATCTGAGGCACGGAAATGGACTAACGATCGGATGGTTGAACCATCTACATCAGATGCCATGAGAAGTATTGAGAGAAGAGCCTAATTATCTGAAGCCCTGTTTACAGCCGTGGCAGTAAGCTATTGTCCCTTGTCCCTATTGTCTCACTATCATTGCCCACACCTTAAGCTATTTACAAAGACAAAAACAATGCATGTGGGGGGCGCAGCGCGCCAAGCCCCCCCCCACATTTGGGCTTGCATGCCCACCCATGGGGACCCCGGTTTGAGTCTGGCTGGGGTCATATCCCGATCTTCCCCTGTCTCTCTGTCCCATTCGCTTCCTGTCACCATCTTCGACTGTCCTGTCAAATAAAGGCATAAAAGCCCCTAAATAAATATTTTTAAAAAACCAAAAAAACAATGCATGCGCGGAGAAAAAAAAAAGAAATGCATGAAAACCAAACACATACAGAAAAGGGGAAAATATGTATACACAGCCTACCATATTCAAAAGTCATTACTACAGGCAGATTATTAACAGTCATCAACTAGAAAGAGAGTTCCAAACTGGAATGACAAAATTCGCCCTGTCAATTCAATTCAATTTGCGGTCACTAGGGCCATCTAGATTTCTAGGCAAGCAATGGTGAAGAATCTTTTTTTAAAAATCCTGGTTCCGGTTCATGATCCGGATCACCACCAGAATTTAATCACTTGTTCCTTGGGTCATTTCCAACAACTCCACAAAGTTTCATCCAAATCTGTTACTAAGTTTTTGAGTTATCCTGCTGACAAACACACAAACAAACAGACAGACAGACAAACCAACACGACCGAAAATGTAACCCCCTTGGTGGACGTAATAATGGATGCATAAAAAGCCTTATAAAGACTTAGTATATCATTCAACAGTGATGAACAAAACATTAACACATGTTTTTATTATTTACTAAGTTTTGTTAATGCTTTATGAAATACAAATATTCTGTTTTTAGATTTGAACAAAGTATTTTTTTAATTAATTTATAAAAACATTGCAAATGTTTGAGAAAATGTATATAAACATAATTAAATAGTAACATAGCATTTTACAATCATTTATTAGAAAAACATCTTAATGTTTTGTTCATCATCAGTTCATTATTTACTACATTTTATATTGATTTATATGCATAAAAAAATAGTATTAAGTTTCACTAAGTCCTCAATAGAGGTCGTGTCCACCTGCTTGTTTATGCCTTATAAGGAGTTTGTGCTGTTGCTACTGAGAAGGACCATTGGGCCCAGGTCTACAGAAAAATCATTGAACTAAATAGAGAAGCAAATAAATCATATCCCCTGTTCACCCTCATGTCACCTTCATCCTGTTTGCGAATTTATGTGTCTACTGTATATGTTTTGAGGGTGATACAGAGAGAGAAAGACAAGGATACAGTGAAGAAA
>NC_085870.1:48691731-48734231 GCF_034702125.1 Engraulis encrasicolus | reverse complement strand
TGGTTCCTAGTGTGCAAAGCCTAGTTCCCACTGTGACATGTTGCTCTCTCTGTAACTGATTAGTCGTCATGTGCAATCATCTAAAATCCTCACTCAACGCACTTTAAAAATCACCATGCCTTTTCTACAGCCCGTTTTGACAAGTGCATCAGTCAAGCATACTGTATGTAATTTAAAGTGAGTCTTTGGCCAAGGAAGGAGTTGTCAAGCAATTGTGCTTTTTGTGCTGATGGTTGGCGTTATTGATCCATTTTTTTAAAGCCAAATAGCCTAACATATGTTGTCTATTTCCATGAAAGCCCGTTTTGGAAGTTCCAGGTGTCTTTGCAAGAAATTTTGAAGGGAAATATATTGTATACACGCACCATGTTCATAATGCACACTATTCAGTAGTCGAAGTTCACAAGCATTAAATTCATTCCGTTTCATTGCGCATAGGTTTTCATACGTCAGGTCTCCATACAGATTGCTTCGATGTGCTTTGACAACCTTCTTAAAAAGCTACTGGTGTAGTTAATATCTATGGCAGCAGAGCATAAAAACTATGAGGGCACAGGAGTAGCTTAGATAGCTCGCTCTGTATTAAGGGATGTTACAAGAAGAAAAAAGTGTTAACATTGTGAATATTGACAATGCAAGTGAGACCATGCAGGCAAGATGACAGCGTATCATACGTGAAATACTTTAATTAGATGTTACAGGTAACCTGTGTGAGAGACGATAAACATCTCCCTGGAAGTAGTTGTGGAACACAGGATATCTGCTATTCATTTGCTTCCTGGTTGACTAGACAGAGGGCAATGCAGTTACTTCTAGGCTACAAGAATCTACAGTCCAGCCGGTCAACATCCAATACAATTCAAGATGACTTGCCTTGTCCATTCCTTTGAGTTCACATAGTTGAGTTCACAAGTTGCTGTTAGTTTTGATGAAAACTCCACTCTTGTTATTAACCATGGCGTGTTTCGGAAGACACAGAGACACCTGGTGTTCTCATGGCCACTCCCAATGGCTGATCACTCCACCGTCAGCCCAGGTGAAGAACCTTGCCAATGTAAAACCGTACCAAACCATTTTCGTCAACCTTTATGCTTATTTATGAAGCCTAGAACCCAGCTCGTTTGCAATGTAGAAGTATCAATGTAGAAGACTCTCACAAACTCTAGAAACTCACACTCAAGATGAAAAACTCAAGCACACACACACACACACACTAAAGCTCTCACACACACTCTAAAAACTCAAGTACACACACACACTAAAGCTCTCACACACACTCTAAAAACTCAAGCATGAAATCCTCAAACACTAATGCTCTCACACAGAACGTAGACACACTCTGAAATCCAGAATCATATGATGCTCTCTCTCATACACACACACTCACGCCCGCGCACAAACAGTTGTTAAAAATAGAATTAAAAGTACTTTACAGACAGTAGTACTGTACGATATTACAAATGGTTTCAACTATGTAGGCTAATATCATACTACTAGTGTTGTAACATCTGTAAGATCATGTAATTTCATACTGTTAATGTTGCAACATATGTAACTCCGCAATCCCATGGCTTTTTTGGTCAACATCTGCCTTAAATCCTGTACACACCCACCCACACACCCCCTACATGCACACATCTCCCAAACACACACACACTGATAGACTATGCCCACAAACACGTGGCTACTTTGTTCAACATCGGTCTTAAACTCTATACACAACCACCACACATCCCCCCTACACACACCACGCCTCCCACAAGGCTATTTTTTATTAACATCTGTCTACACATACACACACACACACACAAACACACACACAGACCTTACCTGTTTGCGGGCTGTGCATAAGCAGGAAGTCCTGGCAGCTGAGTGTGTGTGTCCAGCTCTCGCCCATACACACACACACAAAGATTCACAAAGACACACACCATGCTCACACACGCCTGGCTACCCCCCTATCCCCCCAGCCCCCGCACGCACACAAACATCCACACACACACACACACACGTGGCTACTTTGGTCAACATCTGTCACACACCACAGCCACACACACACACACACAGAAATACCCTCACCACACACACACACACACACACCTTACCTGTTTGCGGGCTGTGTGTGTGTGTGGTCAGCATCAGCAGGAAATCCTGGCAGGTGTGTGTGTCCAGCAGCGGGCTCTCGTCCAGACAGAGGTCCACGATCAGGGTGACCGCCCGCTCGCAGAACAGATCCAGCTCCGAGTGGGAGTGGGAGTGGGTGTGATGCTGCGGCTGTGCGTGTGCGTGCGTGTGCGCGTGCGAGGAGGAGTGTGTGTTGAGCGATGGTCCGGGGTCGCCGCGTGCGTCCGGCAACTGCCCCTCGCCACCTCGTTGCCCTGGGGACGTCATTGTGGGTCTGTTTCGTGTCTCTCGTGTCCCCTCTGCTGCCGCTGATGATGATGATGCTCTCTTCTCTCCTCGCCGCTCCGGTCCCACGCTACCTCTCTCGCTCACTCTCCTCTCGTGTGTGTGTGTGTGTGTGTGTGTGAGTTCAGTGTATGTGTGTGTGTGAGTGTTGTGTGGTAGCCATGCTACCTCTCTTTCTCCTCTTGTGTGTGTGTGTGTGTGTGTGTGTGTGTGTCGTGTGTGGCAGCAAGAGAATAGTCACCGCAGAGAAACAAAAACATGCAGTTTATGACCGAAGCTTATGTCCCCCCTGCTCAGTGTGTGTGTGTGTGTGCGAGTGAGTGTGTGGATTGCGTATGTGTGTGTATGTATTGTGTGTGTGTGTGTGTGTGTGTGTGTGTGTGTGTGTGTGTGTGTGTGTGTGTGTGTGTGTGTGTATGTGTGTGTGTGTGTGTCTAATGAGGCAGTAGGTCCCCTAAGGTGATGTGTGTGGATGCAGAAGTTCAGCTTGTCATCAGTCGTGTAGCATAGCGCAAAGTGACACACACGCACACACACACACACTGGTTGCTCTCCTCTCCTCCCCTCACTCGCACACACATCCCACTCCTATCCATGTGCTCGCTAACACCGCCCACACACACACACACACACACACACACACACACACACTCACACACACACCGCTCATACGCCGCTCCCCTGACTTTGGCTCTGGGGGACTCAGAATAACTAAGTCATACTGTCCTGGCACACACACACCCCTGCCTGTGCGCTCCTTGTGTCCGTGGCCTGCAGTGATGAAGATTGTGTAGGGATGAGTGCACAATGGAAACCTCTCCCTCTCTTTCCCCTCTTATCCATTCTCTCTGCTTCTTCGTTTTCTTTTCTGTCCCTCTCTTTCTCTCTCTCTCTCATTTCTCTCTCTTCACTGTCCTCCCCCACCGTCTCTCTCCTCTCATTACCCCTGTCCCTAACCTTCCTCTCTTCTCTCCAACATTTATGTCTGTCTCTCTCTCCTCCTCTGCCCTCCCGTTCTCTCTCTCTGGTCCTCAGGTTGTGTGTGATCTCTTCAGCCTAACATGACTGACCTGTGTGTGTGTGTGTGTGTGTGTGTGTGTGTGTGTGTGTGTGTGTGTGTGTGTGTGTGTGTGTGTGTGTGTGTGTGTGTGTGTGTGTGTGTGTGTGTGTGTTGTGTACATGTGGGTTTGGCCAGAGATATTAAGTCAAACCGTTTCCCAAAGCGAGTGACCCGAGTTTGCTATTGCTCGAAACCAAAAAAGGCTGTGTGTAAACTGGGGACAATGAAATAATCTGAGATCTCGTCTGGGGGTTGAAGTCCTACATCACTACTACTACTACTACAACCAATGACAGTGCGAAATAATCATGTGTGGGGCTAACAACGTGAAGTTCATGGTCTAGCTAGCAGCTGGCGGCCGGGGCCATTCATAGAGTGTCAATTTGTACCCGGGTGCAAATAGATAAATTCACACGATTGGGTTGAAGGTGAATGCTGATGTGATTTCCTGTTAAAAGTGTGTATTTGAATCCAGAAAGGATGCAGCAGCAACATCTTTTTTTGCAGCCGTCAAATCGTCCATCGTCCATTTAAATAACATCCGAAGTGAAATCCTCCCACCCCTTGCTCAGTTCACCTTACAGCTATTATGTGGATGAGCCGTTTTGTTAACATATGAGGAACCGTTCTGAGATTACCCTCAAGAACAACCAAATTGATTTTCTAAAACAATAAAAAATACAGTAGACTTAAGTACCTACCTGATCATATTTGTACAGTTCCGATTGGAGTTGTAAATTAAGCTAACGCATATGGACCCGAGATTTACCCTATGTCTCACTCCACACACTTGTCAGTGCACAGTGCACTGAGGTCTTCAGTCCATAGTGTTGTGGAAAAGTTTGAGCACTATGCACTGTGCCCTCGCTGGAAGTGACGGCTGAGCATGGCATTAGCTCCAGGGCTTAACACTAACACACGCCAGGTAGCCAAATGCGGGTGAAAGTCGGCGTTGGCTAGTAGATACCGAAGGTTCACTAGCCATTCTGGCGGGTCCGTTACTATTCTGAATGATGAGGCACCGCATTTTGTAGTTTTTTTTTCTTCGGACCGTCTTTGCTACAAAACAGAGGTACCTCTGTACAAAAGCAATACAATGCGATTTCGCGAGCCTACAATACCCATGAAGCACCTGTGTCACGTGTCACCTGTGTCTCACGCAAGCCAGGAATCTGATAGGCCTAGAGCTAGTCTTGCGAAGAGGAGTGACAGCGAGCTACCGGGACATCAGCGTGCGCTTCGAAATGTCACTGGAAACCTTCACGTGAAAATAAAGTAGCGAAGTTCATCTCAACTGACCTGTTTTGCGATCTGTCATTACTACAATACTTAGTAGTAGTGGTCATTAAAATGACCAAAGCGAGAGGAAAACATGTCAGTCTGTCTTACTCTTGTGAAAGTCTCATTAGCGCAGTGATAAGACAAGGACACATGCGGCATTAATAGGCCTAATGTTTGGTTTAAATTATTTTCTGATTTGCCTGTGTCTTCATACCTTAATTTTCCTCCATGTTTCTTGTGCTGTTGTTCCCGACTGTCAAACCGTTCTTAAAAAAACGCGCAGTAGTAGCCTTCCAGACTGCACAAAAGGGTGCCCGTCTCGCCCGTTTGTATTTTACAACTCACTATTAAACGGAATGAAAGGAAGTCGTAGCCCCTTCTGTAGTTACCGCATCTGTGTGTGCTTTCTAGTGGATACTTTTATAAGCAAATATCCCAGAATAGGTGTTATTCCACATCCATGTCCGAGGACCGGCCAACTTGGCAATGACTTTAGGCTATCTACTTTGCGCATGAATTTGGACGGCGACCTCCACAGATAGGCCTATGATATGAAGAAGTCCCTCCAGATTAAAGACGAAAATATTTTGCTCTCGTGTAGCTTACATTTGCGCCCTTCCACAACACTGTGCTTGGTGTTTCTGCATGGTAAATATACTATAGGCTATACCATTCCTCAGATCAGTAAATCTGTTCTTTGCATAGGCTAGCATGCATGCATGGACCAGTTAATAGGCCTAACAATTCTAATTGCCCTATATTATATTATATTATATTATATTATATTATATTATATTATATTATATTATATTATGCCTATATTATATTATATTAGCCTACATTACATTATTAGGGCCTACAGCCTATTATATAATTAATTAAAGCTGCTATGATGGCTAAGAAAAGTATGGCTAGTGAAAAGGCCCAATGGCTAGTGAGTCAGGAAAACCACTAGCCAAAATGGCTGGTAAGCGAAAAAGTTAGTGTCAAGCACTGATTAGCTCGCCAAAATATCGGTTAGCTACTGTTTACAATGCACAGCGTCTGGTGTTTGTATTAACATTTCCTGCACCCCAAAGAGCAACAATCACACATACAATACTTGGGTTGGCATGAAAAGGTTGGTGTCTCAGCAACATTACTTACAGAATTAGGAGACTGTTGACCAAACTCTTCTACTGAACTGAATACCACATTTCCTCCATTTCCTCCACGTTTCCTCCACACCGTTTAGTGCGTGCAGTGTCCATCTTTCAAGCACTGCGTTTTCCGCCAATTTTAGGGCATCATCTGGGCACTTTCAGCGCACTGACTCAACCGAAACTTTCAGCGTGAGCACCCTATGCACTGAAACACAGTACTCGAAGTGCACAAGTGCGTGGATTGAGACACGGGGTTAGTTTCATGACTTAGCAAGACCACCTAGAAGCTAGCTTTTGCTAATGCTGCTTTCGGAGATTGCTAACATAAAGGCCATGTGAAACTGAATTTCAGCCTCACTAGTGCACTGAAGACATATTGTAATGTGGTCATTGATATCAACTGCATTCGAAATCAACAGGTTATTTGTGGACTTAGTATCCTACTCTTCTCAGAAAACAAACAGTGAGTAATGAATGACGACCGTGCTAGCTTAGCTCCAAGTGCAGATAACTTATTGCTTTTCGCCCACACTTGTCCCTTGAAGGACACAAAGTGTCGGCGAAACTTTTTTGTTGGGAGAACAACGAGGATATAAGGACAATGTACATTTCAGACACATCTCATTGATTTACAACTATACTGTCAACTATGCTGTAGCCAGCTATGAGATCATCAAGGTCCAAACCTCGCTAATTTGTCTGGGAAAACATACATTGTTTTTACATACATGTTTCAATTGACGTTTGTATGCAGAGACGATCTAACAAGGAGATAGAACACTGATGAATGTCTCCATAGGAATAAACAGGGTCAAATTGTAACGCCAAAACGTCGAATGCCTGCTTATCTCCCGCCTACTTGGCAACAAGAGCCAATCGGTTGCTGAGCTGCCCCGTCATTGAGCCAATCATCTCTGCGCATCAACACAAGCGCAAAACGAGCTTTTACAACGCCTCGTTCCTCACCAGCTGTTGCCATGTGTTTGTGGCCTGTTTGCGGTAACCAGGTAATGGAAATAATTTACCTGCCAGGTTTACAACTGTCTTGGAAATCTTCATAGCTACCGACGAAAGGTACGTGATTTGGAGGAAATATATGTCACTGTTACAGTTTTTTCTGATTGCTAAAGCTCAATTTTCACAACTTTGGCTGCTTTTGCAAAACTCTACACACAACTACAAGAACTTCACACCTATCTAGCAAAGCACTGTAGAAACGTTGCAAAATCAAATTAAGGTTGAAAAACGTTATACACTTTTGGAAAATTTTCATTTTTGTGTCAAATCATTCACACAAACTATCTTATAATAAACACACACCCACTGCAACTACACACATGCAGTATAAATGATACACACATTTAGATTGTGTTGTTCTTTGCACAATGTATCAATTGTAGATCACAATTTTGTCATGAATACTTGTGATATAACAACACAGGGGATGAGACTTCAATCATGGATGTTTATTTACGTTCCCCAAAGCAAACTAAAAAGATGTTTTTGTTGTGTACATGTAATTCAAATACACAAGAAAACAAAATGTAAGTCTAACAAAGGAAATTACTGAACATCCATATGCCTTGCTGGATCCGACAATAACATTTCATTGACATCATATGCTATGTCTTCAAGTGCAAGACAGCGGAGAAAGTATCAACTTGTATCCAGTCCGGACATGCCGTCTGGTCAATATCAGTATGGATTCCTACAGCATATTCAAAACTAATTGTTGATTACCTGCACATATCAACATAGTTGTTTTATATGTTCTGAACCTTGTAGACCTGCTTCATATGAATTTTATTTCTTTCAACTAGCCGTGATATTGCAGATATGCTCACATTATTTATATTTGCAAAGGTTCTGCCATGTTCTATTACGCCTACTGAATTTCCTGCAGCCTTATTGTTAGCCATCACCATATTCAGAATGTGGGTCTCCTGCTCAGGTGTGAGCACACAGTTGTTATCTGCCGCCTGCTCTCAGAATTCTAGTAATTCTGTAAAGTAGCAATCCCATCACTTGTACATTACTGTATTTCACACATTGCAGTCAGTATATACTATATTGTCTTTCATATACACTGTCTCTGTACATATTTGCTATACTGCGCTGTTGAGTATGAAATGACTCTATATGCCGGTTCTCAGCGTGAAATGTTCTGCTTATGCTCTCTACAGTGTAGCGGCTCAGATTGTGTTGAGCCCTTTCATCAGCTTTCCTGTAGCTCATGCCATGGTTGATGACATGGTCAACGAATGTGTCATCTGTGATTATGTGCCTTTGTCTCCTTTCTCCCTTTCCTCACCCTCCTCTGATCCTCAATCTTCTGGTGTTTCTTTCTCCTTCCGTTATTTTCTACACAGAAAGCTTACCTGTGACTTATTTATACAGCATGCCGGTTGCCAGGTGAAGAGTTTATCTAAAGGTGTTTCCCCCTGTCACATATTGTCTAAGAATTGGTATTGTAGTGTACAACATATCCACGAATGTGTATATTTTTTCTAGGAGTGTGTTCATAATTTGCAAATTGTGTGCAAAGCAGTGAGTTGTGTTTACAGTTATGCAAAGTGTGAATTATAACATTACAAACTGAGTGCTAATAAGTTTTTGTGCTATTAGTTTGGCTGATTTGGTTATAGGTTTGTGCATCTGTGTGAGGAGTTCAGCAAAAGCAGCCAAAGGTTGCAAAAAATGTGCTTTAGCGAACAGAAAAAACTGTAACATGTATATTACTTTATTCTCCGCTTCCACATTTGTTTTTATGTGTGCTTTTTACATTGTTTTTTACATCAGCGTTTAAACGAGCGATTCCACCATAACTTTCCCCATGTCTCCATGACATTCGATGAAGTAACGAGCCCCCGTCAATATTGTGATATTCTGTTTTTGGAATCAAATCAAGGACAGCACCCTTTGCATGCTCACAAATTGCCTAGGCTAGTTGAGGGTTGAAAGAATGCAGGTCTTTACTCCAGAAAACATGTCAATCATAGGTAGATACCTGTTGGAAGACTGGCCTGGGTGTTGATTTCTCTGATGCCTGGTGCTGATTGTTTGAAGTTGCATGACAACACCCAGAGCACATCAACCCTATTGTCCCAATGTAAAATCTGGGCAAGATGTCTGAACACAACATTTGTGCAAACAAGCTTGGCAAAGCAATAATCTGCATTTGCGACTTTTTCTCTTTTATCTCTGTGATCTTGTGCCTTGGGACATTTTCAACACTCTCTCTTCCTGGTGTTATAGCAGCTATGTTATATGGCCCTATTTTGCCACCACTGGTTTTAGTTGCCACTGATTGATTTAAGCTACCTCTGATAGGCATGAACAGCCATCTGGGTACTTTGCTTGTAAATGTGCTTTACGCCCCTTTATGGTGTCTCATCAACTTACATGCTACATCGGCTTGTCTAAATGAACACAGTCCATGCTTCAGCCACGGCTGTTTGGCTCTATTATTTGAACAGCCGGCAACACAACACGTTTTTGGCATGTTGCGTGTGAACAACGCTAGTCTACAGGTCCGTATTTTTTGTTTATTAAACCCCAACATCACCAATTGACTTTCATGGGTTGTTTTCCCCCACAAATGGGCGTAACGCACATGGAAAACGTCACGCCGTTTATGAGTATGGCTTGCCTAATTGCTTGTGCTCTGCCTCTGTGATGCGTGATTGTGTGCAGGTGTGCCCGTGGATGCGGTGCTCTCATTGGCCGACCCTTGGATAAAAGCTCCAGCCCTCAGTTACTTGCTGCTCTGCACGTCGCTTTGAGAGAATGCTGTTGTCAAACATATTAGACCCATTGGTGTTTTTGATTATTGTCTTTTATTTTTAAATGTTTTGAATTCTGTATTGGTGGAGAGTGGTGTTTATTTATTTTTTTTGTTTACAGCGCACAAGGCTTATTTTAGGGAGTTAGTAAGCCTCCGGAAGACCCACACTTTTTTATTTCGAGGAGGGGAAGGTAGATTTGGTGGATTTTTTTTAAAGATTTAGGTTTATATACTAGGGCTCTTTTTTTCTTCTCCCTCCAAGATCAAGTTTTAGTTATGCGAAGTCTTCTGTCTCTTGATTCAACTAGGCGCCCGACACCGTTTTTTTTGTTGAAAGTTGAAATTAAATATTGTCACATTTTTCTCCCAATTCCTGTTGTCCTGGTATTTATGTTCCATTCCCATAATTTATTTTAATGGGTTTGTAACAAGCTATCATGCCTATCCCATGGAATGTCACTTTCCCACCATTAGTGGCAAATAATCAAAATAGGAGAGCCATAAAAAACCATCAGTGACACAGCAGAAAAGGCGTCCAGATGGCTGCAAAGCAATCCGTGGGCAACTGCTCCTAAGACACAAGCTGAGACTTGGATCACCCCGATTGGGTCCCCTGGGTGAGGGTGTCTGAAGGGACACCCGAAACACCCAGTGAACCCAAGTGTCAACACTGATGATGTGTCTTAAATTGCACAAAGGACTTTTTTTTGTCAAAAGTGTATGTTAGAACAATGTTATGATCAACATTGTCAGCTACAGACAACAAGACTGAGTTTAACATCAATATCTTTGCCAAGTGCTGTATATTTGGTGCTACACAGTTAGCAACAGTCTTTTCAAACTTCAGGGTTTCACTTTATGATGAGTGGAACCCAAGTTTAATCGGGGTATCCACAAGACACCGAGACCAGTTTAGAAAGTGCATTTGAACTGAGAGATCTGCCTGTAAAGGAGCAGTTACAGCTCGTGGACTCACTGCTTGTACAATTGCATGACCAATGGCAGCAATTTTTGTCTGTGTGTCACTGCTGGCGAACAATGTCTTCAATAAGGTGAAGCGATTCTGGAATGTCGTCAAGAGCTGCCTGAAGTCGTAGTTAGGACTGGGCGGTTAATCGAGTTTTATGAAATCGATTAATATTTTGACATATCGAATATCTCGAGTTTAGCCTGTAAATGCGTAAGATTTTGCCACTCTGATTTCCCTTCTGTGATGTGTAGCTGTCCGCCCGCCTCCTCCTTGCGTGTGTTTCCCCCCAACAGAGCTGGCTCCCCTCCCCCTGCTCCTCCTCCTCCTCCCCCTCCCCTTGCGTGTAGAGGCGTGTGTTTGTGTTGATAAACTCTTTCAACATGGCGGCACCCACAGAAGAAGCCGAAACAGCAGAATTTGTTCCAAAGAAAAGGACGAACGGCTCAAAAATATGGCGTTATTTTGGATTTAGAGCCTCTGATGAGGAGCAGAAAGAGGCATTCTGCAGAGAATGCAAGAAACTGGTGCCATCAAAATCATCAAGCACCACGAATCTCTTCAACCATTTGCAGTACCACCACAGACTCCAGTACGAAGAGTGTGTTAAGTTGCGATTCGCAGGAAAACCAATCACCACTATCACATCTAAGAAGAAGCAACAAACAACGCTCCAAACATCTTTACCACGGTGTCTACCCTATGAAAAAACAAGTGCAAGGTGGGTCAGCATTACGGAGTCCATTGCCTTTCATATCGCAAAAGACATGACGCCCATAGCAGTTGTTGAGCAACCGGGCTTCATACGAATGGTGAAAACGCTTGAGCCTAGATACAATCTCCCAAGTCGCAATTTTTTTGCGAGAGAAGAGCTTCCCCAAATGTACACACGAGAGAGAGCGCGCCTTACTACTGACCTCGCAAATGTCGTGCACTATGCCCTAACTACAAACATGTGGAGCAGCTACTCTCATGTTTTATGTTTACAATTAAAATAAGCCAATATACTAATTCCTTGGTTTGATGTTAAAAATGGTGCACAAGCACTTTGTTACTAGTAGTACCTACCTCTAGGCACTTTGGTGCCAACCTGTTTGCACTTAAATAAAAAGAAAAACCTTTGCTGAATTTTGTGGGGTTTTTTTCCCTTGCATAGATATCGAGATCTATATCGTATATCGAGATATAGCAGACACTAATCGAGATTATTGTTTTTCCAATATCGCCCAGCCCTAGTCGTAGTGTCGCTTTTGTTGGATACTGATCAACACTTGATGGGACATTTGTTTTGATGTCTTGCTGCTGTCTCAATGCTGTCCCACAGAGACCGAGAAGAGATCAAGCAAAGGTGATTTATTGACAGCACTCTGTTTCAATGGCACAACCTCAACATCACAGGGAGAGTCCAAGGGTAAACAAAAAAAGGCCAAATAGCAAAAGCTCAGAAGTTCTGCAGAACGCAGTCATACTGCAGAAGGAGAAAAAAGAAGATCCAAAGGTAACTCAGTCACAGTTCAAATCAAAGAAACTCTACACATTGGCCACGGTGTAGTACGGGGGCGTTGCCTGAGAACATGAGTGGATGGAAAATTAACTCCCTTGCGCATGGTCATTGGTTAGTGGGTGCGATGAACACAATTTTCGTACACCGCAAAATCCGGAAACTCTGGTCAGCAGTAATTGCTGGGGGTAATTAAGGACAGCTGACAAACATTCACGCCGTCCTATGACCTGTTCCACACTCCGACCCTCGCGGAAGTGGCATTGCATGCTTCCCTGATGCTTCCAATACTGACCGTAGAAGAAGAATAACATTTCCGTACTCCCCTCGCCATCATTTAGTACTACGCTGTTATGACGTCAGTAAGCCCTCCTGTCTCTACTCTCCTTGGTTCAAATGGCAGAGTGACGTGGGGTCCTGTGGCATTCAGTGACGAGGCCAGAGACAGGCAACAGTTCAACAATGTGCAGGTGAGAGTGACAACCAATCAGGGGAGAGAGAATGAGCAGTGATGACTAACTGGTTGTGGTGAACAATTAGTAAACTGGGGAGTGAACGGGCAGGTGTGGTAGAGTGGGACTGATTACTCAGAACCTGGCATGGCTGTGACACTCAAGCTGTGCCCTCTTGTCTGACTCATCACTGCGTTTTGCAGCATTTTCAAAGTATGAACTGAGGATGTGTGGTGTTTTCTTTCTCATGATCACAATATCACTGCTTCACAACACAGATCAGAACAAGAATTATGAAACAACTGTTATTTCCAATCGACTATGCTGACGTAGTATATCAGAATACCACAGACTCCAATCTCAAGCCACTGATGGTTGCCTACAAAAACATCTGTAGATTTGTGATAAGGTGCCCATTCAAAACACATCACTGCAGTCACTAGGTATGTTATCCCCTAAAGTAAGGATGCAGTTTCACTGGTTTCATACAATTTTTAAATGTCTACAGCTTAACTACCCACACTACCTAAAACAGTATTTGATACCATATCAAACAAACTTCAGGCTAAGACACACTGAACACCTTTCTCTCACTGTGCCGCACATCTCCAAAGAAAGCGGTAAATGCGTTTTTATTAGGCGTCAGACACACGAAACCCAAACGGAACGGACGCACGAACGAGGTCGATATGCTTAGTTTCTCCCGGTGTGTTCTACTCTGCCTATCACACTGACAGCGCCGCTGACGCCCGACTACCGCCGGTTGTTGTGTAAGGACAGATATGTTTGCATGTGTTTTCGCCGACACCGGTAAAAATCGCATCCATCACACAACACTTTACCGCCCTAGTATGCAAACGGCCTAAAGCACATAGTGATTGGAACAACATACCTGGATCCGTAAGATCAGCCACATCTCTGGGGCAATTTAGGACATCTCTGTCAATGTACTTGAACCTAAGCAACACTTGTAAGTGCTTTAACTAATATGTTATAATTATTAAACTTTTTACGAAGAAGTAATGACTCAGCTATGTCTGTGGTAACATGAAGCTTAGGGTCGTATACTTTCTCAGAGCTTCTCAGGAATTCTTGTTTGTGTCCATTTTCCTGTTTTGTTTTGTATTTATGTTTATTCATTCTGTGTACCTATGCCTCTGACTGTATGCCTTGTACTTACTGCCTGTCCCACTAACACAAAAATAACACACTGCTTTGGTGGTTGTAGAGCTGGGGGAACGAAGAGGCTGCTGTTTGAGTGTGTGAATGCGTGTTGTCTTGTACAATGTAATGTTTTGTCTTGTACTGTCTGTATTGTCCAGTTTTAAGGGGACCCTACTGAAAATGAGATGTTGCATCTCAAGAAGCATTCCCCATGTGCAAATAAATAAATAAATATCCAAGGAGTAGTTTGAAGCCAGCACATCCAAAAAATGACCTGGCAGCAGGACAGTCAAGTCAACTTTGTCAATTTCTTTGCATGCACTGGTCATAAAAAGAATTGAAATTACGTTTCTTACTTTCCCATGCATTTATAGACATACTTTAGGTACAGACATACCTTGTGTCTAATTCCACACACCTGTCAGTTGCACTGACAGTTAGTGCATAGTGCGGAAAAGTTTGAGAACTAAGCACTGTGCCCTTGCAAGAAGTGACGGCTGACCATATAGCATTAGCTAGCATGGCTACTGGTTACATTGCACAGCGTCTCATGCATGTATTTAACATTTCCTTCACCACAAAGGGCAACTATCACACATACAATACTTGGCCAGAGACGGTCTTATACGAGACGAATCACTCATGAAACCGTCCATAGGAATGAACAAGAGCATTTGGCTACGCGAACATGGCGTTTGCCGGCGTCACTCCCACCTGTCCGGTAACGAGAGCCAATTGCTTGCTGAGCTGCGCTGTCACTTATCCAATCGTCTCGACGCCTCGACGCAAGTGCAAACGTAAACCTTTACGACTGCTCGTACCTAATCGGTTTGTTTGCTGGCGGCCATGTGGTTTGTTTGCCGTCCGTGGAAACTTCATTGTGAATTGGGCAGAGAGCGCAACTCGACCATTAATCACCTTTCTGCGCCCATCCAAAATGCAGGTGCAAGACAAAGGGACAGATATAATCACGGAAACAAAACCGGCCGTGTGCATACATGTGCACACCCGTTGTGGTTTTTCTTATGGTTGAAAACAAATAAGTAAGACGCAAAAAAACAAAACGGGAGCAAGTCTGCAAGACATTCAACTTTGATCAGTTTAGCTTTTTTTCTTATATTTTTCACCGTTGGTCATAGCCATTATCAGTTTAGGCAACAACATGATATCACAGTTTAAAACACCAATTTTGAGGCAGGCTAGCCTACATCATTAATTTATTCAATAGCCTATTTTTTTTATTACTGATGAGCAGGGACGCCCATTGTGCTTACTGCTTTGGCTATCAGAAAATAAATCCAGTGTCTTCTGTACGATGACCGGAGAATGGATGCCCGTTTGACAGCCGGCCGGAAGAGGTGAAGTCCACGCAACTTGCTCCCACCTGCCGCAAAACAGAACGTTGTCGTGGAATGTGGCGCATGCGCAGATCAAAATCAGCATAAAGAAAAACGCTGTTTTAAAGTGTTACTTTCATGTTTCGGTCATTCTAAGACTGCCATTAAGCCCAGTTTTTCATTGTGATTCCAACCATATGAGTTGTGTATCACTGTGTTGTCCCACTGTCACACAACATTATTTCCCCCATTCATTCTTATATACCCCATCACTGACTAATCTCAAATAGTCAGTTTGAGGCGTAGCCAAGATGGCCGCCGAGTGATGGGACTTATGGGAACAGACTTTGACTTGGCTTGGCATAAAAAAGTAAAAGTAAAAAGTAAAAAAGGGGGGAATAGGGAGAGAGAGGGGGGGGCGTGTAGAAGTGCCAGGGACAGAATCTGAGCACTTAAGGTAGATATAGGTGGGGGTCAGGGGCCTGGGTAGTATGATGCAGGGGCCAAAATAATAAACCAAAATAAATCAGAACAAACAAAAACGTGGTACCCTTGGTGGACAAGTAAAACCTTATTTTACATGGGCTCACTTGAGCCTGTAGGTCTACACAAGCTCTTTCCCCAGATATACTCCAACTACTGTAGCGAAGGGTGGTGACAGAAGGTTGATATCAAAGAGGAGTCAATGTCACTAAAGATGGTAAAAAGGCAAAAAAATAAATGGACAAAGTAATAAATGAATAAAGTGAGCTCACTTTTGGAAATACCTTATAGGACTCTGGTGGAAGTGGAGGCTTGTTGAAGTTGTTAGAACATGAAGCGGAACGTGGGTTGCAATATCGGTGGCTGGCGTAGGGTGGTGGTGGTGAGGTGGGGAGGAGGGGAATGGGATTTTGGAGAGGTGGATTGGATTTGGGTTGAGGGTTGTCTGGGCTAGTAGGAGAGGAAAGCACAAGTTGCTTGAGAGCGTTGTTATCTTGTCTGTTTTACAGGTATAGGATTCCCGTGTAGGATTAATCCAGTTTCCCGTGGTGATTTCAGGATCCAGGTTCGGATAGCGCGCCACCCCAGTGGCCCAGGTGAGAGGAGGAGGAGCAAGGCCGATGGTTAAGGTCTAAGCTTCACGTTCCATAGCTTATTCAGTTTCAACAGGGAAGTTCACAAGCATCATAAAATCCACCAGAAGAAAAAATTGGTGGGCTTTGTCCAAAAAAGGGGGGAATGAAAAGTTAGTAGTAAAAAAGGGGGAATTAAACAATCCAGAAAAAGGTCCAGAAAGGTGGCCAATTAGGCTCAAGAGTCACTTCAACAAATTACTAAAAAAATACCATCAATGTATTTAACAGGGGCCCGATTCTAAATAGATTAGAAAAAAAATGCGTTACTACAACCTTCATGGGAGTAGATGGGGAATGGTGCGGGTAGTAAACAAGTCCGACAGGCGGACAACAGATGCGTCCGTCTATGCCCGTTCTGAACCTTTTTTGCCCAAACGCCCCCTTGGCCTCCTCATAACCTGTCAAGGCAATTTATCAATAAGCCTACCATGTACTGTATAACAGTGTTTTTCAACCTTTTTCGTCTCATGTACCCCCTAAGCCTTTTCGTTGTGCCATGAGTACCCGTTAACTCATATTTTATATCGCCTTTTCTATTCCAGTGTGACTTTGCTCCATGCATTTGTTAAAATTGCATTTTTCCAAGTACCCCCTGCAGTGTGCTCGCGTACCCCTAGTGGTACAAGTACCCCTGGTTGGGAAACACTGCTGTATAAGCCTGGATTTGAAAAAGTACCATAGGATTTCAACAGTGTTGGGTAAGTTACTGAAAAACTGTAATGCATTGCTGATTACATGTTACTGTCTTTTCAAAATAATCCCTTACACTACATTTAGCAATTTGGGGACCTAAGGCGAATTTAGCTAGGGGGGCCATCGGTCCATCCCATATCACATTTTTTTTTTAACATAAAATCTCTATTTTTTTTTTATTTTTTTTTAATCACGATTTTTTATTTAAAAAAAAAATAATTACAAACATAAAAAACAGGCAAACCCTTTCTGGACAGATTTCAATGAATAGGCTATTTGCAATTTTGCATAGGCCTACATTAAATAAACTAAAATGTGAAATTCTCTTTTCACTTTAATATGAGAGCAGTGATGCCCCCCCCCCTCACTGAAGTGTTATTTCATGTGTGTGCATGATGCTGTCACCTATTTGAAGTGACGTTGATGTTGGATTTCATGGAATACTTTTAAATGCCGCTTTGGGAAGAAAACAGAGTAGGCGACAGGTGAACTGTCTTTCTGTCAAAACAGTGGTTTGCAGGCGTTTGCGTTTTCACGTGGATATTGTCTTCGTGGACCGTAACAGATAAACCGTAAGTTCCATAAACTAATCAATGAGACATTTACTGCATAAACCGAAAAGCGCGCTCTCTGTCAAGCGGTCACCCCGAACAAACCCTTTAAAAGACGCGTGTGCGTATGATAACACAGCCTTCACTCTCCCTGTGCTCGCGTTAATCGAAGTATCGAAGTAATCTCCTCCACCCACGCTCAAAGCGCGAGTTGCTCTCTTGCCTGCACTTCTCACAGCATTGTCAAAAAAATACAGGGGATTGCCGGTGTTCGGGCTGTTGTTTTCTTCAAAGGGTGTTGTTTCTTTTGAGTGGTGACGCTGTGTAGTCTAACAACACTGAACATAGGAAACGCTATCTGCAAATGTCTCATGCCTTCCTATTTTTTGTGCTCCGCTTGGTGTTATTGACCATGAAGAGTTTGTTGAGTGTGGCGCTTGACAGTTATCCTCCTTATCTGAAGACGTCTTTGTGTGAATGTTTAGGAACTCGGCTAGCACACATGGCTGGAATATGCATACAGACTTCTGTGCTTCTGCAGTTGTGTCAGATAATGCAATCAATCAGCTGCGTAGCCGGTTTGCTAACCATTATGGTAGACGTTTTGGTTTGCACGCATGAGCTCCAGGCCAAAACTGAGCTCTGCCACTCCACTGAGCGACTGCCACCTTGTGGACACAAGAGGGAATCACAATTCAGAAACGCATCACGGGAGGGCGGACGGACGGACGGACGGACGGACACCAAAGCCTCTTAGAGATGCGTGGGACGCATCTAAAAATATATAATAATAAGAATAAGGCCTAGTGTCCAAGGGTTAGTGGTGACAAAGGAGAATAATTAAATGGGTGGCCTGAGTATGACCCATAGTTGGGTAGCCATGGCTTAAAGCCTAGTTGGAAAAAAATGTTTAAAAAGAGAGTTATAGCAGTAGGGCTTAAAAAGAGTCTTAAGAAAACCAGAAGGATATAAAAGCATATAAAATCATCAAACAAAGAGACCTCAACGCGTTTCACAAAGTCAGCTTCATCAGGAGTTCTCAGCAACATTACCTTAAGAGTTAGGAGACTGTTGGCCATACTCTTCTACTGAATTGAACACTGGCGTTTCTCCAGTTTCACTGTCAACATGTCGTCTGTTTAGTGCGTGCAGTGTCCATCGTTCAAGCACTGCACCATGTAGCTAGGGACCTGAGTTTGAGTGTGGTTCGAGGTATCCCAATCTTTATAATGTGTCTCCCAATCCTTTCCTTTTTTTGGAAGAGGAAACCAACGCACACCAGAGGTTTCTAGGTGCAGGTAGCGGGTGCAAGATCACTTTCAGAGAGGAAGATACCGCACACTCTTGTCCATCGTGCTGAATTTTATCTACAGAAACGTTTGGGCCAGTGTGGCCTTTCTCAAGTTTTTTCAACTCATTTCCTTATCTCTCACAATATAATTGTTCTGTCATAAAACCCTTAAGATATCATCTATTCAAAACGTAGAAGTGAATTGTGGACAAACCAACACAAAGAAGCGGTTTAATTGATATTTCCGTGATGTTTATTTAAGGGTGGTGGGGGGAATGAAGGATGTGGGGATGGCATGTCCGTGTTCTGGTGATCTGTGAAACTCACACAAAAAGCAGGGTTCCCACACGTCCTGGAAAACCTGGAGATTTAGAGATGTGTTTTCAAGTCCTTGAAAGTCCTGGAAATTCACCAAATGTCCTGGAAAAAAAATATTTGTCCTGGATTTTTTTCCTTCAACTTTTTCCCAATTTTGTTTGTGGTATAATTTTTACTCTTCTCCGAGTCTAGACATGACGATTCAATTTATATCCACCTATTGAATACATTATTGTCCACACACACACACAGTTTGGTCAGGTTGCCATCTTTGATTGCACTTATACACAGTCATATTCTTTGACTCAGTGTTACCAAAAGTCGCTAGAAGTCGCTAGTTGATATCATGGCGTTATATATCTCTCGAAAACCTGCTTACGGGCATAATAGGCCTACAAATAGGCAGTGCTAGCACTTCCTCACAAAAAAATGTACTGCTATCTTTTTTGGAGATCAGAGCTTTCAGTCTCACTAGCCACTTTGAAAGCTAGTTTGATCTTTGGTGTGACAAATCACAGTAGTCGCATCAATTGTTTGTATGCAAGAATATTCCAGAGAAAAAGAAACTGGCAACAAAACTGGCTTGCAGAAAGACAGAAACCACTGGCCACAATGGTTGGTGAGCAAAAATGTCAAAGTCAAGTCTTGTGGATAATGCATTTAAATCCAAGTACTCTACTATTAAGGTATTAATTTCTGAGATAATGTGACATTACAGTTTTTCTCGATTGCCTACACACAATTTTCGGAATCGGTCTTCGGATTCTCAAAACTCTACACACAAATCTCCAAACCTCACACACAACGGGCCAAACTCTTCACTACCTCTGAAAAATGCACGTCTTGTCTCAAAACAATGTACTCTCTTCTAAAAACCTCATTTTGTCGTCAAATGACACACACAGACAGTCACTACAATACACATTTGCAGACCCATTAAAACACTGTTGGGCACAGGGTAAAACTAATTTATCCCAGTAACTTGGGCTTTTTTGTTCTGGATTACATGAATACTGTGACATAAGTTGGAAAAACTTCATTCCCACAACACACAAACAGAAACAGAAAGATTTTTATGTCTTTTTCACAAAAACAACACAAAGATAAGAGCCACTGCCTATTTGGCAGTACAAAAAAAACATTACATTACTGTATAGCCTATTGCTATGAAAAAAAACCCTCTATACTCAACTTGAAACACAGTAGAAACTTATTTTCTTCAGTGTTCTACTTACTAAAGAGGGTATTTTTCTGTAGTAAAATACTGAAATATTGGTTTTAGACTCGGAGTACACAGACGTGTATATATTTTACATATTTTAAAAAATATCTAAAAATTGCACTAATGTATTGTAAAATATTGGGTAACCACATGAAAGTTATGTCTTGTATAAAATATTTTTGAGTTCAAAAACTAAACAAATGTGTTTTCTCCTTGCATCCACTCATTTTTCATCAATATGACATGCAATGTGTGTCCTTATGAGGTGATGATTTCAGATTGTAAACCGGTATGAAGAGAGTTTGCCCATGTGATGAGGAAGTGAACATAGTATGGCAGTTGATTGTAGTGTTGTGAATGACAGTGTGTTCCATGAGAAACCCAGTGTTTTTCTTTATGAAAATTGAGTGTAATCCAGAGAATTGTGTGTAATGGTGTGAAAAGAGTGTGTTTTAAATCTGGAATTTGAGTGTTAAGTAGGAATTGTGTTTAGTGTTCAGTGACATTGGTTAGGGGAGTTGGGAAATGGGTGAGATGTTCCGAGAATTGTGTGTGAAGTACCAGAACTTGTGTGGAGGCAATCGAGAAAAACTGTAATGTGAGTTCAAGTTTTGGCAAAGGACAACTTCTTGGAAAAACAAAAGTCTTTGGGTGCGAGATAAAATGTATAAACCTAAGGAAGAAAAATCTGCACTCAGAAACTGCGTCTCATTATTTATTTATATTACCACCATGTCCAAAAAGCAAACGCGTTTCGGCTATCAAGCCTTCATCAGTGCGTGGTACCATTGGATTTTTCTTCCTTACATTAATGTGAGTTTACATTGCACTTTCATGTAATTCTGAATAAATGTTTTGTGGATCAGACAGCATTTCAATTGAACAGAGGCTGCACGTGCTGGGCTTGCGAAATTTGACATGGGGGTGTGGTCGCCAAGCTCCAGCAGATTTCTACTAGCGGGACAGCTGGTGATCTTCAACCGCAACCCAGGTCAATACCTTTGGGCAAAGAACATAGAATGGATAAGAACGCTTATTCGCAGGAAATTGCATTGGCCACGGTGTAGTACGGAGGCGTAGCCTGGGGACACCATGCGCAGTGGATGCAAGGCCATGATCGATAAAAATTGTGACACTGGAAACTCCGCAATTTGAATTGCATTGTGGGTGCGAGGAGCTGCTGCTAGTTCCGGCCCGGTCAAAATAGGATGTCCTGTCGTCAATGTTCAGTTTGTGGTTAAATTACAGCTGTCATTCAGCCTTAATTACAGCTGACACAAATTCACTATTTCCTATGACCTGTTCCACACTCCAGCCCTGGCGGTAGTGGCTTTGCATTTTACCTTGCCGCCAGTACTAAGCAAATAACGTACATTGGATAAGAAGTATCACTTAATGGAAAATGCATTGGGTTAGGTGTAGTCCGAGGACATTGCTTAAAGACACTGTGCTCATGGTCAGTGGGTGCAGCGCCATAATGGATAAAATCTGAACTCTGTAACTTCGCAAAATTGGTCAAGAGAGGAGATCCAGTTGTCAGTGTTTAATGTAATCCCTCCTATCACTAGTCTCCTTAGTACTAACTGCAGAAGAAGAAAGTGACTCCCCTTGCGGCCATGCCATTCTATGCTCTTATGACGTCTTAGGACGTACCCTCTTCCCTAACACACTGTACTCATTCATTACAACTCATTTCAACCTTAAATTCACATTGTCTCTAAAATGCATTGTGTGTCGCTGTGTATGTCCAAATTGTGGGTCAGACGGATGAAATATCCGTCCTGAATTATCCAAAAATAGTCCTGGAAATGTCCTGGAAATGTCCTGGAAAATGATTTTTGAAAAAGTGTGGGAACCCTGAAAAAGATGATGTAAACTCTTATGCATCTATAGTATGAGCACAGTAGTCTTTACACATTACATCAAGCTGTCACTTTTATCCAGATCAATTTCATCATTTACAGGGTAATGGTACCAGTCCCTGGAGCAATGTGGGGTTAGGTGCCTTGCCCAAGGGCACTTCAGCCATGGCTAGAGGTGTAGGAGCATTAAGGGTGGGATTCAAACCTGCAACCCTCTGATCTTGACAGCACCTCCATTACGCCATGGCTGCCCTACACATATACAGTTGTATTTGTAATTGCTGAATTAAAACTTGCACTACAGAAAGACAATGCCATACCTTGTGGTAGGTGAAGTGTGAACAAAGGTATTGTGACTTGCTGCTGAATGACAGTGAGGAGGTCCATGAACTGAGTGTGGTTTCTCTGACCCTGCTCCCTGATGGCCGCAAGGTTTTCTTGATGGTGTCTCTCTGCTTGGGCCATCATTGTCCTTTGCTATGTCCCCCCAGGGCAACCAGCTGCTCCCTGATGGCTCTCCCCACCATGATCTTCTCCCTCTCATTCCACAGGAGTTCCTCATTGCATTTGCAAGGGTTCCTGCACCTTGCTTGGAGGCTCCTGAGGCAAGAGGGAGGTGAGGAGGCAGCCCTGGGGTGTGCATTGTTGGGGGCAGGGTCAGGTGCTGTGCTGCTGTGGTTGAAGGGTGAAGAGGCAGTATTGTATGGGGAGGATGAGGTGTGGTGGAGGTGGGGTCTGTTCATTGCAGTGGATGAAAGTTGACTGCTGACTTGGTTGGCAGATATAGAGAGTAGAGATGACTGGAAGGTGACGTTCGGTGGACTGCTTGGTTGGTGGATGGAGAAGGTGGAGTTTGCAGAGTGGTGTCTTTGGTCAGTTGAGGTGGGAAAAGTGGCAATGGTGGGCGGAGGGCCAGATGTTGTTTCTTCGGAGGAGGATGGGCCAGGGCATTCATCAGCGTCAGTGGAGAGGCACACTTCAAATGGAAGCACTTGTCCGGAGGCTGCCGGAGGGAAAGGAAGCACATAATTAATTGTACCTGGGGACCATTCCATCAACGGCGGTAACCCCAAATCCGAGCTCAAGTCGGTAAACTAAGCTATTTTTAGACAGAGATCCGTTCCATCAGCCTTGCTAACCTGAAACTCAGCTGAGTTGCCACGGTAATTTATGCTCCAACGTTAACCTGGTAGCTCCCAGGTTTAACACCAGGCTAAATGAATCAGTGTTGCACAAAACATGAACCTGTATGAAACAGCTGTCACAACGGGCACGTTCCGCTTGATTCCCGCCATCATTTTACGAGATCAAAGCGAACCAGTCACTCTATTTTAGTCTATGTGATAATGCCAATAAAAACTACAATAGTTATCATTGTCTTTCATGTCGCGGGATTTCTGATAATCAGCACATTTTAAAAAACATTTATAGTGTTGATTTACTAAGATCATATTGGACAATTCCTTCCATGACAAGGGAGACGTGAATGGCACAGTAAGAACTGGTCGTCCCGGGTTCAAGTCTTGCATGGCGACATGTTAGAAATGAAAACTTTATAACATACGTTTGCCTATTCTCTCCTTTGATGTCGCTTTGTGGCTGGCTTCATTTGCTGTCAAGCAATAGGTCTACCAATAGGCCTACCTTAAATGTCTAGGCTATTTTCAGCATAGGCAATAAAAAAAAACGTCTTCACAACCACCTTGCAGATGCCTACGCTTGGAGTTTGCATTGCAATGATTCAATTATCTCTGCCTAACGTTTTACCTAGTCTATGCCTTTTATCACAAAAGAAATTCTTCTGAAAGATAAAATTAAAACACCTTAGATGATGCAAGCATTTTATTTTTGCGCATTGAAATGATGGCAGTCGAGGTTCGGACGAGACTCTCCCTTCGATAATTGAGTTATGATCTGTCATTACGCATGGTGGGGATTGAACACTGGTCTCTCAATCAAAGTGCGGTTGCGTTACCGCTCACCTACAGATGGTCGCCTAATATCTCTGATAAAGACTTGATTTGACAAGGCATGCCCGAGTCTACAACATGATCGCATTTTCGACAATCGTCGATATGGACTTCCCATGTACAACGTGCATGAGCGCAACGCCAGCTTTGATGAGCGCGGCTGAAGTGAAACTAGCCGACACGAAGCTGATCCTCAGCGTCTGCCTCAAGTTTAAACTGCTGTTAGTTGAAACTCCGCTTCTGCGCGTAAGCGCCGCTGACTTCAGCGCCAATGATGGAATGGTCCCCTGGTGTTCTCTTCACATAAACAATGAAATGATAGTTGCTCTAAATATAGACAATAGCTATAGCAATAATAAAGACTGCTGCTACCACCACCAGTTTGCACCATCTCCCTCCGGAGAGCGGCAGCCTTCTTCTTCACAACGGTGGAATAGTCCCTCCGCTTGATGCAGACCTCGTCCCCTGTTCTGGTTATGCCCTGGCCCACTGTATTTAGCCTCACCGTCACTTCCGCCCACGCTATTTTTTGTATCCGCATTGGTGACTGAGGTCTTGAATGGTGAGAAGAGGGTGACCCTGTGGTCAAAGACCTCAGCCACAAACGCGAACAGCTCGTGTGTGGAGAAGTAGGGCTTCTGTGGTCTCTTATTTGCCATTGTGAAATGAGGAAGCAGGGTTTAACACTAGCAGGGTTTAAATAAGGCATCGCCAGGTGTTTTCCATCTGAAATAATGGCATGTTAATTGTGAACGACATGAACACGTTTGTTAAACAATTTCGGCAGTATTCCAACTACACCTAAATTGACACTGCCCATTGAAAGCAAGGAAAATTAAGATAGGAGGGTGTACTGACTCCATCGGAGCGTAGTACGAAATTTTGGCGAAATGAGTAGTACATAGTACAATAGTACATTTCTCCCTCTACGGTCAGTATTGGAAGCATGGTAAAGTGCAATGCCACTACCGCCAGGGTCGGAGTGTGGAACATGTCATAGGACAATGTGAATGTTTGTCAGCTGTCCTTAATTATCCCCCGCAATTAATGCTGACTGACAGCTGCAGTTAATTTGGCCACAAACGGAACATTGAAAGCCAGATATCCTCTTTGGACTGATTTCGCTGAATTTCGGGATTTTGGGGAGACAGAATTTTTATACATCATGGCATCGCACCCACTGACTATAGAGCTCGAAAGTGACGTCACTTCCCCCGATTTCATGGGACCTCAACAGCGTTTTTAGCCGAAAATCGTAGCATGTAATCCAATGGCGGTATTAAAATAGCATTTCGATCCCCTTCGAGTTGTGCCACGAGCTCCATAGATGTTGTTTCTGATATTTTTGCTTAGTTTTTCGTACGAACCCCCACATTTTTTAGAAAGCTGTGTTTCTTCACATTTTTCATGCCGACGGTCTCGGAACAAAACGTTGATACTTCTGCATGAATAATCTTTATCTATCATCTTAAACAGCATATTTGTAGCCCAGCGCATATCATGACTGAGATCAGAAGATATTTACTCGCTACCACGTTGTTAGATGGTCAGCTTAGGTCCCGTGAAACGCGGAACTAAGGGGCGGGACTTTCGAGCTCTATACATGGGTCCTATTCATGGGTTTCTCCTGACTGTGCAAAAGTAGCTGCGCTCAACTCAACCTCTGATTGTTGGAAACCGCTGTCGGACAAAGAAATAGCTCACGTGGTTGGCTGCCAGTGTCTTGCCCCTCCTCACAACACCATGTTTATAAACCATCCACTCGTGCCCTCAGGCCATGCCCCCGTACAACACCATACTCATGAACGGCAAAGTACCCGGATGGCCGTTCATGAGTATGGCCAATGCTTGTCACCACGCTTTGTTGATTATGGCGACTTCATAAAAATTCATAAAATCTTGACATGGCAAAATTACGCATCGGAGGATGCACTTTTTGCTTTCGCCCTTATTGCGCTCTAAACGGGCGCCTTGCCCATGCTTATCGCCAGAGCTGTCTTGACCTTCATTCTTTGGCCTTCCAGGTTTTCTACATTTTGGGTCTGTATCACATTGAAATTCTAAGGGCAGGCCACGTCTTCAACGAAAGTGATGACTGCATGTGTGGTGGTACACAGACTCAGCAGCGTGCAGGTTGCAGTTACGTATAATACTCAATCCTCCCTTTAATAGTGAATGACCACTCATTGAAGGATGCTCTTTGCGAAGCTATCGGTTTTCACATAGGTGTAATCTGAGCTTGCGTTATTCACAGTAATGCCAAAGAAAAGGCTATCTGTTTTGCTGTTAAATAGAAAACCAGTCTTGCACTTTGCTTAACAACACTATGTTCACCAGCCTATTTGTTTTTTACATGCTAATGTCTACAGTGGTGTGCACAGACATTTTTTGGGGGGTGGGGGGGAGGTACTGAAGGGAGGGTCTTGGAGCCATTCTGAACCTCTGGTTGCCTTACTAAGCTTACAAAGGCTATATATTACATCGGGGCATTATTGTAACATGCATTTGATTATGAAGCATGTATTGATTATCATGTCAACATATAGACCACAGTATAGTGTGACAAAAAGCTTTCAAGTTTCAAAGAGGGCACTTTTTTGTCCAGTAGGGCAAATGGCCAGGTGCTTTAGCACCACCTTGTTCCTATGTGTGCACGCCTATGAATGTCTATGCTGTTTGTATTAGGGAAGGGAAGATTCACCGATACGTATCGGTACGGTTGCATCGATTTGCAAACGCCTGCATCGGTAAGAAACGCAAATAAAATCGAGATGCATCGTATCTTGACTGTCCGCATCGGTACAAACCGGATAATATCTCTTAAAACTTTTTTAGAAACGGTCAATTTCAGGATTTGTTCTCGTGCGCAAAGCACATCACCTTGCTCTGATTCAGACCACCTTTCCTCTCGTGCGAGAAGGCGTGACCAAGCAAACATTTTCCTTTGACTCAGAGCGGCAGGTAACCAGCAACGTGGAGCACAGTTGGTTGTCATATACCGCGAGTTTTCTGGCCATCCGGTAACTTTTTCAATGAAAGTTTCTAGCGAGCATCTTCTGCGAGTCTGGGAGACGTGTGGAGAGAGTACTCGCTTCACTCGTTGATATGTAGGGTAGCTCTAGGCTACCGCACGGCACAAACAACAAGAGAAAGTTGTCTGCCAACATGTTGCCGTTTCCGAATGACGGCAGCATAAGCATACTGTAGTCAGCGCACGAGATTTAAAAAAAATAACATAATCGGGTTGGAAAACGTTTAAGAGACTGTGCATTCGTGTTAAGTCCATTGTTCGTGCAGTAAAAAAGAAGTGAAGTCGCTAAGTAGGCGTCATTGCTTAGGAGCCTGTTATATTCTCTCGTGCTGGACTCACATGGTCTGATTTTCAGCTGGTACAGATTGTCCATGCAGTTTTAAATGTCCAGTTGAAAAGAACACTATTCCAACACTTCAGTCCAGTACGCACGTTATTTCTCCCTTCTGATATTAACCCATTCGCAACATCTACTAAATTGTTCTTATTTGAATCAATTGTAGTTGATAGGTTGTTCAGAGCTTACCTGTAAATGTAGTTATTACATGTCCAGGTCAATATTCCAACATGAGCTCTGTGGTTTTCCCATTTTTATTTTAAAAAGAGATATAGCCTACTGTAATTGGCATGGTATTCGGGTATATATTTTTTCATTTTCTCTGCTCATAGCAATGTGCCCAAGCCAAAATGAGTTCTCACTGCTTTCTGTATGTTTTCCAGTATAGGCTATTTCAAAAGTAATATGCACAGCCAGGGCCGCTGCTTAGGTTTTGGGGGCCTGGGCATAACTGGTCAGGAGGCCCCCTCATAAGTAAATACTACTACTACTGCTGCTACTACTAATAATAATAATGCCAATTCCTGTATTCACAATTACAGTATGCCTGAAAAATTATGGCCCTTTTGATAACTAACAAATATATGTTTTGAAATGTAATTAACACTAGAACTACCAGGATTTTTCTGCCTACCTAGAAGTACCAGAGAGGGGTCATTTGACACGGCAGTTTTTACCGAATACACGAATCACTCATTTTGTTATGGTAATGAGGCTGTTAGGGGCCGTGTGTGGGGTGAGGGGTGCTTCTTCCCAAGGGCTGTCAGCCTCCAAAATCACCACAGGTAAATAGCAACTTGCATGAAGATATCAGCAGCAAAGACAGATAGATAGCACAGTTTGGCGGACAGTATGTTACTGTTTTGAAGGAGCAGGTGATGTAGTACGTGACAGGTGGAGGTGATGTGGGTCCAGTTGGTGAAGTATGGGAGAACGGTTGTGAAGGAGCAGGTAATGGAGTGCGTGACACTCGGGCTGGTGAGGGGTTTGATTGTAATGGGGAGGAGGCTTGGGAGGATGCTGTTGAACTGTACTGCAGTTGAAAGTTCACTGGTGTGAAGTTCCCCGGAGATGCATCCCCGACTGATGCAGCCGATGTAGGTTGGAGGTCTCGCAGCGCCCGCGCTGGGGATTGGGCCTCGACTGATGCAGCCGATGTAGGTTGAAGGTCTCGCAGCGCCCGCGCTGGGGATTGGGCCTCGACTGATGCAGCCGATGTAGGTTGGAGGTCTCACAGCGCCCGCGCTGGAGATTGGGCCTCGACTGATGCAGCCGATGTAGGTTGGAGATCTCGCAGCGCCCGCGCTGGGGATTGAGCCTTGGCTGATGCAGGTGATGGAATTTTGCCCGTAACCCCAGCTGCCGATGCCGAGTGAGACGGAGTGCGTTGTGGGGGTCCAGGTGATGTGGCCTGGAAGTCCGGGCCTGGGAGCTGAGGCTAATGTGGAAAACATAATATAGAAAAGATACAACTGAATGCTGAGATAAAAACTTCAAAACTATCACAGACCCAGGGGTGATGGTGAAAAAAAATCCTGAGCCTGATCTTTTTTCCTGTTCCACAGGGGGTGGGGACACGACAACAATAACATACTGCATATGTGACGTAATGTAGGCCTAATTTTGACACATTGTTCGAAAATGTAATGGTCTCATTTGTGCCTTGTGTATGCGTTATTCACGAAAACACAGATCATTTCCATCTTGGTAGGCTATAGGACTTAAGATTGACTGAAAGAAACTGGCCATGTTCGATTCTAGCAGTAAAAACGAATACCAATGTATGCAGTTAGAAATGCATTCTAGGCTTGTGATGTTGCAGTAGAGTTATTGAGGTGGGTATTGAACCACAATTCAACATTTCATCACAAATGCATTTCTGACAACATGGTGCATATTTTACCACATTTAAATATTTTTTCATGATGTTTTTTAGTCAGTCTCAATTTAGGAGGCCACAATTTTGGGGGCAAAGTGGTTGAGGTTCTAAGAGCGCTCTGTTTACTCTGCTTATGCCTAACGGCAGCCTTGTGCACAGCCTTTAATATCAATGTAATATTTTAATCTGTTCTGTATCGCATCGTATCGTACTGAATCGCACTGCATCGCATAGCATTATAATTGCATCGCGCCATATCGAACTGCATCGCAGTAGGTAGGAGAATCGTATCGCATCTTACCACTGGTAATTTCATAAATCGTGAATGTATAGTATCGTTGCCATGTGTATCGAGATGCGCATCGTATCGCTTTGATGATGAAGATTCCCATCCCTAGTTTGTATATGTTTTTCGACAGTTAGAGTTCACTCTTGTGCCAGCTTGTGACAAAATAGAGTGTCCTCTTTTGACTCTGGTTGCATTTATCCCATCTGCACCTTTCAGCTGAATTTGGACATTTTGCTCATCCATGAATCTGCCCTCTCAAATAGTATAGGGCAGATTCCATGATCAGACACATCCATTCTATTGTGTCACTCATTTTTTTTCTTCCTAAACTAATGCGCACACACACACGGTACAAAACACTTACATATTAAAGATATAGTAGTTATCTAGTATAATGTGATATACGTAATTGAAATAATATAGCCTTTAATAAGGATTTTGTGTACTGAAGATAAACAAGAACGCATCTAGTAGGTGTAGAGTGTAGGGCTGTACAGTCGGACACCCCCACACACAAAAAATATGAACTAGGCTAATGACTTTGACCTGTTCTGCCCTACTAAGGCAAAAGACAGTAACTCACCAGAGTGTGAAACTGAGAAAAATGATGTTAAAGTTAATTAATGTCGCCACAATCTGGTTATAGCTACAAAGCTGTAATTTTCACAGTTTGTAGTGTATGCCTGCCTACATCTATTCATAAAAAATAATTTTACAAATAGTTAACCTTTGACCCTTTTTTGGAAGTTACTGTGTTCTGCCTTAGCATTGCCCCCGGAATGACAATTAGTCATACTAAGGCAGAAGACAGTAACTTCCATTTTAAATCTGAATAATAAGCAACAAATACAACTTTCACATATAATTTAAGCAGTATACACACTATTAGAGTCATTATGACAAAATATCATGTTTATTAACATATAAATTGTTAATAATAATAATAGTAATATAATTATAAATGGGTTTTGTGTGTGTATTTGTATTTCATACTACCTCAAATAGTAGTTACACACATTGCCTAGCAGGCTGATCATGTTTCATAATATAATAGTTTCATTTTATATTTTTTTGATTATTTACATGACTGAAATTTAAAGAAGGAGTTTTAACTGTTAACAGATGAACAGTAACTGAAGTTACTGTGTTCTGCCTCAGTTTGGAACATCAGAGTTCCAGAATTCTGCAGGTCCAGAGCAGAAGGCAAAAAGCAGTAACTGAAGTTACTGTCTTCTGCCTTAGTTTACCCAAAGGATTTTCAGCTTGTTTTACTTTACACCTTTTTTTACCCTCAAAACAACTGATTTCAAACTCCATGTTTGTTCACATGATAAAACTGATGCTTATTATTGCAAATATGACAAAAACTCATTTTTGAAAAATTTGAAGTTACTGCCTTTTGCCTTAGCAGGGCAGTGTTGTATAGGCTATTTATGCGATTAGTATGACCCAGTGCAAATTTAAGGGTTAACCTTTTCCGATCAACAAACTTGTCTGAAAGAACAAAACTTACTATAAATCCATGAAATTATTTTTTTTAATAATGAACAGTGCAGGTAGGGTGAATTCAGGTAAATTGAGCCACTTTTTGGCAAATTCAGAAAGGCTGATGATATCTGAGGAAGAACGTCAAAATATCACCCAAAGTTAACTTTGATTGCATGAAGTTACTCATAATCTTCCATTTCATGACAATGAATAAGGTGATTAATGTAAAAAGTATGCATTTTTACAAGTGAAAAGTGTGTCATCCTGGATGGAAAAAATGCATTCAGGTAAAATGGGCCACATATTCAGGTGAAATGGGACACCTATTCATTCCAATGGTAAAATTAAGAATTGCACAAAAGAAAAACACAATTAGTGATGATTTTGATATTTTTCCATTTTTTGTGGTTTTCAAGACATCTGTTTCCAAAAAGATATCACAACTTCATTAAAAGACACCTGACACCTCCATCTTCAATAATGGTCACATCGTTTTTGTAGAAAATATGATGGTATGATGGTAATTCCCATAGTGAAAAACGGCCCAAATTTCCTGAAAGGGGGGGCCCATTTTACCTTAACATGTTCAGCTAAAATGGGCCGATGTTTTTTTTGGTTTTTTTTTACATTTTAGGTATTAAAACATCACAATGATGCCACAACTATGTTTTTACAGATTAAAGGCACATATTCACACCTAAGAACATATCCATTTTCCAGTTTTTATCACATCTGAAAACAGTATGATCGTAATTTTATCTACACAATTTCTTATTTTGGCAAGACTGAAAATGTACTTTCTTCCGTCACTCTCCATAATGAGGGTTCCCCCTGCCCATCAAAAAAGTGTTGTGTTATTCAAATGACTTTAAACAGATAGAGTAGTAATGTTGCAACAATTTCAGTACATTTGTGGTGGTTGGTCTGTAGAATTAAAAGAAATGAGACACCCAATGCTTATCCGGCCCACTTTACCTGATGGCCCAATTTACCTGAACCCTTCTGTGAATAAAGCGCATGTAAATAAGCAGAGAATTTACTGTAAGTCTATGGTATTCTCTATTAGAACTAGCCTTCGGCTGCTTAAGGTACTGTATATCCCTGAAACGCGGCGCTTCCAGTCCCCCATCATTCCTACCACTCCTGTCCACCTTTTCATAAACGAATATGATAAATACAAAATATAAAAGAAATATATTTAATATTTATACATAGATCAATGACGTGCATAGGCTTAAAACCAAACGACTATTGTGAAAATGAAGCAAAAAAATGGGGCAAAAGGTAACACTGGTTTAATGGTTCTCTATTGCAGTGGATCTACCACATTAGGTACAGTGTAATAACCAGTGTAACAATATTTAATATCATGTCATACCAGTTTAACACCATGTATCAATTTTGTACTTACATCATGTATTTGTGTGTAAGTGGTATTTCATGGTATTGTATATTGTTACACTGGTATTACACTACTATTACATGGTATTAAATATTGTTACACTGTTATTACATTGTACCTGATGTGGCAAATTCACTGAAATTATGAACCATTAAAATAAGGTGTTACTCGGCAAATCACCCAGTCAGAAGTTATGGGCCAAATGAAAATTCCGCCATTTTGAAAGTGTTGGCCTCCAAACTTGAATAAGGTCATGAACCTACCCTAGAGCAGTCACACACCAAATCTAGGACAAATCCAACCACCCGGTCAGAAGTTATGAGCCAAACAAAAAATTGTCCATCTTGAATTCGGACATCTTGAAAGTGTTGGCTTCAAAACGCGAATCAGTTCATGAACCAACCTAGAGCATTCACACAACAAATCTGGGACAAATCCAACCGTCCGTTCAAAAGTTATCTCGTTAACATGAAAGACCCAACGCGGCGGAGGCGCACGCAAAACCATTACATCCCTGACGCACCGCGTTTCGGGGATATAATAAACAGATGTGTACGTAATGTAAACTGAGAAGTCCCTAAAAACCCATGGAGGTCTGTTATTATAATGAACAGAAGTACATGTGAAGAAACAGAATTAATTGTAAAGATACACAATTCTCGTCTATAGAACAAACAGTGTCATATCTGCATAAATACAGAGATGTTGCTGATCATGTTGTGCCACAATTTCCTCTACTGACTATGAGACCTAGCAGTTTCATGTATGAACATCAGGATGGGACACGGGTGTATATAGCATTAGGTACTTACCTGGGTGTAAACAGCATTTTTGTGTAAATAAACCTGGGTGTAAATAGCAACAATGACTATTCACATCCCGTTGCAGGGAGGCTGACTGGGGGGGACAAAGGGGCCACTTGTCCCAGGCCCAGGGAGAGAGGGGGGAAAGAATTGGATGTTCATTATATTTGCATGTATTGGGTTTGGGGCCTGGTTAGATGTCTTTGTCCCAGGCCCAGTCAACGCTGTCAGCGGGCCCATCGAAAGCCGTCAGCGGCCCTGCCCGGGTTCAAATAGTAACAATGACTACTCACACCCGGGTGCAAATAGCAACGCTTACTACACACACAGGTGTAAATAGCAGCAATTCACACCTGGGTGTAAATAGTGACAATGGCTATTCACACCTGGGTCTAAATAGCAACAATGCCTATTCACATCCAGGTGCAAATAGCAACGATAGCAACAATGTCCCAAGTGACATTTCGGCACACCTGCGCCTTCCTCAGAGTCAGGTATGCTGAAACGTCAGTCACTTTGTGCACCAAAATAAAAAAAAAGTTGCTGAGTGCTCCAGTCATCTCTAGGTCTACATAGACGCTGTGAAGTAGCCCAGTCTGTCTTGATATGTCTGTCCTCGACTGTGAGCACCACCTCGAAGACCGAAGCGCAGGCATCCCCTCTTCTAAGCACATCTGCATGAAGTTCAACAGTTTCTAACTTTTTCATCGCTCTAGTCACCTGAGTTTAGTCAAGGGTTGGCTCATCTGCATGGAGTTTGACGGGTTTTACTCACTGGTTCCTTTTGCAGCTTTTGTCACTGGTCTCCATTCAAAGTCAATCACTACTTCCGGCAATTTCACAGCTTGTCTTGGGTCTGGCGTGAAAACACACATGTTCACAGTGCTCAGGGTGTGTGTGTGTCTGTGTGTGTGTATCTGTATGTGTGTGTGCATTGTAATGTGTCTGTGTTTTACAAGTTGACAAAGTGTTGACAGATATGAATGGTGATCTGTGCATTGTGTACGTGATAGCATATACTGTAGTGTGTGTGTGTGTGTGTGTGTGTGTGTGTGTGTGTGTGTGTGTGTGTGTGTGTGTGTGTGTGTGTGTGTGTGTGTGTGTGTGTGTGTGTGTGAATATTTATTTTTGATCTCTGCTCTCAACACAAGGCAACGCCACAGGCCTCTGTCAGGGATTATCTCAACAAAGGATTGACTCCTCCTGTGTCAGAGTGTGTGCGTGCGTAAGTGCATGCATTTGTGTGTGTATGTGTGCGCCTGTGTCTGTGTGTCTGTCAGTCTATGTGTGTGTGTGTGTGTGAGAGAGAGAGAAAGACAGAGAGAGAATGTGTATGAGTTAGTAGTTTGCATGTTTTCCTTTTAGTGTGTGTGTCTGTGCATGTGTACTGTACGTTTGTACTGCACGATTGTTTATGATAATGATGATGGCGATTGTTAATATTTATTTCATAAATAATGTAGTATTGAGTTTTATAATGATATAAATGTTAATATTAATTCTAATATGAACCACTACTGTGGTTATTACTATAGCAGCACAGGGGAAGGACTTAAAGTTACTTTGTAGAGGAGAGTCAAGGTCTCTCTCACACACAGTCGACTTCTCCCATTATCCCATGTCTCTATAACACACACACTGTCTCTCCATAGTACACCCCCCCACACACACACACACAGACACACACCCTCTCCACTCAACTCTATTACATATACACACTCTCTCTCTTAGGTACACTGCTCTCTCTTACGCTCACCGTCTGCACCATAAACACACATTCACACTAACTAAACCTCATCACAGCACACACTGCTCAGTGCACACACACCCTCTGTCCACAGCACACACTTTCTCCACAGCACACACTACCGAGTACACTGCATTGCCACAGTGCACACAAACACACACACACACACACTACTCAGCACACACTACTCAGCACACACTACAGCTGAAACTAGTGGCTGGAAATGAGG
Organism: Engraulis encrasicolus; assembly: GCF_034702125.1. Lineage (NCBI taxonomy): Eukaryota > Metazoa > Chordata > Actinopteri > Clupeiformes > Engraulidae > Engraulis > Engraulis encrasicolus. The sequence continues at coordinate 48,698,904 of NC_085870.1, read as the reverse complement.
GGCGCCTGTGGCAGCATTAATGTGTGTGTGTGTGTGTGTGTGTGTGTGTGTGTGTGTGTGTGTGTGTGTGTGTGTGTGTGTGTGTGTGTACTGAGTAGTGTGTACTGGAAGTGAGAGGCGCCTGTGGCAGCATTAATATTTACTCTGAAAATCACACCCTCAAATCCCTCCATCCCACACTGGGGAGAAGAAAGGAACAGAGGAGAGAGAGGGAGAACAGAGAGAGAAATGGTTGAAGCTACGGGAAAGAGAGAGGTAGATACGGCGTGTGGAGGTGTGGAAGAGAGAGGGAGAGAGAGAGAGAGCGCGAGAGAGAGAGAGAGAGAGAGAGGTATGTGGAAAAGAGAGAGATGATGAAAAAGGGAGACAGAGAGAAAAAGAGATACAGATAGGAGGTGTGGAAAAGAGAGAGAAGAAATTAGGGAGAAAGAGTGAGAGAGAGAGGGAAGGATGGGTGGAGGTGTTTAAGAGAGAGAGAGGGAGAGAGAGAGAGATGATTGAAGCTATGGAACAGGGAAAGGTAGATACTGTAGGAGGAGGTGTTGAAGAGAGAGAGAAAGGGAGAGAGAAAGAAAGAGAGAGGGAGAGTTGGGTGAGGTGTGGAATAGAGAGAATGAGATACAGATATACTGTGTGGTAAAGAGAGAGAGAGGAAGTGAAGGAGAGAGAGAGAGAGAAAGAAAGAGAGAGAGTTGAGTGGAGGTGTGGACGTGATTCTGCTGGCTCAGGCCTAAAGGGCTTCGTCTCCCTTTGAAGATCACTGGGGGCGATTGAACAGGGAGCATGTGTGTGTGTGTGTGTGTGTGTGTGTGTGTGTGTGTGTGTGTGTGTGTGTGTGTGTGTGTGTTTGTGTGTCTTTGAAAAATGTGTGTAAGGGTGAAAAGGTTGTTTGGGCGTGGGAAAAGTGTAGAGGTGAGAAGTGTGTGTGTGCGTGCGGGGGGGGGGGGGGGGGGGTTGGTCGGTCATGACGATGATGATAATGAATTTTTGTGAGGATGTTGATAGTGATTATGATGACAACAACAATGATAAAGATGATACTGATGAAGATGATGGTGGTGAAGGTTATGATGATAATTGTGATGATAGTAGTGATGATAACAGTGATGATGATGAAATAATGTAATGATGGCAATAATGACGACGATAACGTATGTGATATCACTGTCACATACTTACACACGCACACACACACACACACACACACACACTGTACTGTACTGTACATTGATTGGTATGAAGGAGGCAGCAGGATGACAAAGAAGCTGTGTAAGCATGGGGGGGTAGAAAAAGTGTGTGTGTGTGTGTGTGTGTGTGTGTGTGTGTGTGTGTGTGTGTGTGTGTGTGTGTGTGTGTGTGTGTGTGTGTGTGTGTGTGTGTGTGTGTGTGTGTGTGTGTGTGTGTGTGTGTGTGTGTGACAGAGAGAGAGAGTGAGGAGATTTTAAAGAGCTTAGCTGGTTAGTCCCAAAGACACTCATCTCATCTGCATTCACATCTCATCTCTCTACTACTACAGTACGCACACACACACACAGGCACACACACGAACATACGCAAGCGCGCGCACACCCAAACACACACACACATTATCTTTAAGTACACACACTTCACCTTCCTCATTTGTTCATACACTACACAGGCCTCAAAGAGGATAGAGAGAGAACAGAGAACAGAGAAGTAGAGAAGTAGAGAGGAGAGAGAGAGCAGAGGGGAGAAGAGGAGAAGCAGAGAGGAGAGAGATAGAACAGAGGAGAGGAGAGAAGTAGAGAAGAGAGAGGGAGGACCGAGGAAAGAAGATAAGAGAGAGGGAGGACAGAGGAGAGAATATATGATAGAAGGGGAGAGATGAGAGAAACTCAGTGGAGAGGAATGGAGAGAAGAGAACAGAGGAGAGGAGTGGAGAGGAGAGAACAGATGAAAGGAGAGAATAGAAGAGAGGTGGAACAGAGGAGAGAAGTAGAGAGGAGAGAGGGAACAGAGAAGAGAGGAGAGAAGAGGCGATAGAAGGAGAGAGATGAAAGGATGAGAGGAGTAGACAAAGAGGAGAGGAAAGGAGTGTAGAGGAGAGAACGCTGAAAGGACAAGAGAAAGAGAGGAGAGGCAATAGAAGGTGATTGAAGAGGGAGAGATGAAAGGATAAGAGGAACTGAGTAAAGAAAGAGAGGAGAGGAGAGGATGTCAAAAAGTGCTCATTATAATGAGCACTTTTTGACATCCTCTCCTCTCCTCTCTTTCTTTACTCAGTTCCTCTTATCTTAACTTCTGCTAGTGTGTACAGCACAGTTGGGCAAACCCAGGCCTGGGGGCCACATGACCTGCAGAGCCTCCCCAAGAAAGACATCTTTTACAACATCACTCTAATTGCCACTTATAAAATGGAAAAGAAAGAAGTGTCACTCTCACCAAACATTCGTAGCCCCTTAACGCATGCCGTTCCACCAGTGGAACACGGTGATAGTCACTGAAAAAAGCATAACTACCGTAGTAGTACACCACTGTGACAGTGCACAGGGCCTTTAGTATCACAATACGACTTGGTCTTCGCCATTCTAGTAACAGATCATTTATATCAGGGGCCATGTCTTACTGGGTTGAAATGGCTTGTGTAGGGTTAGATGATTTAGTGGCATGTAATATGCGTAAGTGGCATGCCAAAGGAAGGCTTTGTTTCCCCCCCCCTGAACATTTCTTTACTGACAGGTCTAGGCTGGTGGACACACATTGAGTGCATCTTAATATGGGACCTTGCCTCCTCCACTTGCCTCCTCCACTCGCTTCTCGTCATGATGACATCACTGACAACAGCATTATATTTCAATATCTTGCAAAAGCTCAATTGTAGAGTCTTTTTCTCGTTTGCAATTGGGTTGGTGAATGAAAAACAGTCCCTCAAAAGTTGTTGTGGCTAGGCTGACAGCTGGGAAACTTTATTGTTTTCTCCACGGAGGAGGGGCCAGGAGGCGGGGCGAGGAGACAAGCGCAAGTGGAGGAGGCAAGGTGGCATATTAAGATGCACTCATTATTCACTGACAGGTTAGGGTCAGGAATGGGTTTTGGTTCCACATTACATACATGGCCATAGTAGCCTATAACATAACCAAGAATAGCGTCATGTGACCCCACTTGCATTAGTGGCGCCACATGCCACTAAATCATCTAACTCCTTCTCAAAGGTTACCCAATGGAGACTTGCTTATTTGAGATGAACTAAAGCTAGTATACATCTCAATACATTTCGTCACAATGTGCAGCAATGAAATAGCCAACAAGTCAGTCACCATGTCATCAGAGAAGTAAGTAAGATAACACCCCGATCTGAACGGTCTATCGCGTTTGTGCACAGCACCTTGCATGTTGTCTCGTGCTCCACAATGCCCTGTGACAGGTTAGGTTTAGGAATGGTTTTGGTCTGGGCACAATTTTGCTTCAATTTCCCTTGCTTGTTTTGCTGTTCTTGGCAAAAGTTACTGACAGGCAGGGGTGGAAAGTAACTAATTACTTTTACTCAAGTATTGTACTTGAGTAGCTTTTATGAATACTTTGTACTTTTTAAGTCATTTTTTAAATTAATACTTTTACTTGTACTTGAGTACATTTTGACCCAAGTACTTTACTCAATTACACTGGAACCTGGCCTGAGTACTGAGTAAAAAAAATGACTGAGAGACAAAATGCCATGCACAATAATGCCACAATCTGCCGGAAATGAAAGATTGTGCAGGATGGCACACAGCATTTCCGCTATTTTACTATCTTGTATCAATGTATTGGATGATGGCTGGTGCCAAGCAAGAGATATAGGTTATGGAGGATGACATTCAAGAAAAATAAACATGACATTCTCAAGAGGACAGCTAATTAAAAGTAACTAAGTAACTTTTACTCAAATTACATTTTAAGTGAAGTACTTTTTACTTTCACTTGAGTAGATTTTTAGATAGGTACTTTTACTTGTACTTGAGTAGAATTTAGGCAAAGTAAAGATACTTTTACTTGAGTACACATTTTCTGTACTCTTTCCACCTCTGCTGACAGGTATGGTTGAGGTATGGTTTTACTCACGGCACAGTAGAGAGCATTTTCACGTTTAGCAACAGAAATCTGTCGACACTGTGGGAACATGCCAGTCTGATCATTTCCTCTTATTGACACAGGCACGTTGCCTCCAACATCTGGCCCTTTGATCCATATTATACGCTTGATATGGCCCTTGGGCCAAAATAATTGCCCACCCCTCGCGTACAGTATCGTGGTGTAATGGGTGTAAGGCCTCTAAAATAAGGGGACAGCCGTAGCCGTGGCAGTTAGGTACATGGGTTCGAATCCCACCCTTACCTCTCCCTACATACCCATCGATGGCTGAAGTGCCCTTGAGCAAGGCACCTAATGCCACATTGCTCCAGGCACTGTAACCGATACCCTATACTGAAAATAACCGTGTCACTTTGTCAGCTAAGTGTGATGCAATGTAATGTAATGTTATGAAATGCAACACAACCTATACCCATGTCATGCCCTTGAAAACGAGATGATTCATCTGAATGGGCTAAAATTGGAAATTGAAATTGAAAGCAATGCAGCACAACCTATACCCAACTTGGCCACAAGGCAATGCAGCACAACCTATACCCAACTTGGCAACAAGGCAAGACCCCAACCTGAGGGAGCTGGGTTCATACAAAAGACAAAAGTCAAAGAAGTCATCAAACTAAAAACTGTAGAAGCAGGCGCGGGCGCACACACAGGCACACACACACACAAAAGACAAAGTCATCAGACTTAATAGAAACAAAAGACAAAGTCATCAGACTTAATAGAAACAAAAGACAAAGTCATCAGACTTAATAGAAACTACACAAAGGACATGAAGATGAACAGAACCCTGAGAGGCATGCAGCAACACGCACACATGCACAACGAGGACGAAAAGGGGGGATGAATGACGATGAGGAGAGGAGGATGAGGAAAAGGGAAGAAGGAGAGATAGAGCTGTGCTTGCGGTCCAGAACTGAAACCAGAAGGGAGGAGTACACACAAGAGCATCTACTATACTCACACCAGACAGGAGATTAGCGTGTGTGTGTGTGTGTGTGTGTGTGTGCGTGTGCGTGTGTGTGTGTGACTCATGCACAGGATATATTGTGTGTATCCTAGTAAATACCCCTCACACACGCACACCAATCACCTCTGAATTGCAGCTTACAGCAGTCAATACTATCTCCACACACACAAACCTTTATGCGTTTGCAACAGCGGCTTATGTCAGTAAATTGCCTCTCTGCACACACACCATTTACTATAACTCCTTTTTGACACACACACACACACACTCACATACACACACACACACTCACACACACACACACACTCACATACACTCACATACACTGTCTCAGACTTTCTCAGGCACAGACACACACACAGTATTTCATGTTATTCAGTGACATTTGGTTATTGTAAAGACAGTCCTAACAACGTCGACTTTTCATGACACTGTTTTGACACTATTATGACACTGTTAGGCCGCTTCACACCAAGGCGGTAAAGCGTTGCGGGATGGAAGCGATTTTTACCGGCGGTGGCGAAAATACATGGAAACATATCTGTCCTTCCACACCAACCGGTGGTAGTCGGGCGTCAGCGGCGCGGGAGCCGACTCTGCTCCACACTGCATTTGAAAAATAGATCTCGAGCGTATTTTACACACCGCGACCGGCAGTGTCCCATTCAAATGAATGGCAAAGTAGCACGCTAGCTTTGGCTGTGGGGGGATTTTGAACTGGACTGGCCGTGCACGCCGACACGGTTGGTGTGAAAGGCAGAGTAGAACACACCTGCCGAAACTAAGCAGAGAGACCTCAATTGTCTCGCTTCCCTTCCGCGACACCTTGGTGTGGAGCGGCCTTATGTCATGCGTACAACACCAGCGTCAAGTAAAGTGTAAATCTCTTGTAGCTAAAAGTGAAAGTCATAAAGTAAAGAATGTCTCATGTAGTTACTTATTTTATCGTTGTTACATATTAGTTTCATACGAGAAAATGGCCAAATTGAGAAACGATGACTGATGGGAAGAGAGCAGTCTATTGAAATGTGTATCTGATTTATCATGTTGCTAATATTTGAATGTGATTTGTAAACAACTCTCATGTAAAGGATCATCGTTCACTTCGATGAAGCCGAATACAACCATTTTATTATAACTACCTACCTGTACGCTAATGCCATGTTAATCAAAGTAGAGACATAGAGACAGCATGCTAACATGGCTGATTGATTCTAGCCAAAATAAAACATCTTATGATTTTTTTTAAGTTTTAGACTGTTCCTGAAAGATATTTCTCACACCCAGGTAGGCTACTACAGTCCCAGGAAAAAGTTTGTACACCCTTTTAAATTTCTTACCTTTCTGTCAAAATTGGTCATAAAACAGGGTCTGATCTTCCTGGAAATCACAAGAAGGAACAACCAGACTCTGCTTTAACTAATTCAACCCAAACATTTACAAGTTTTCATATTTTCATTGACCATAAGATGTAAACATTCACAGGACAGCAAGGCATAAGTAAGTACACCCTTGCATTCAATAGGTTTTAACCCTAAGTTAGTCGCAATAACCTCAACCAGATGTTTCCTGTAGTTGCAGATGAGATTAACAAAACAATCTGGATGTATCTGGTCTCCCTCTTCTTTAGAAAACCGCCTCTCGTCAGCAAAGGTTTGTGGGCGTCTGGAGTGCATAGCTTTCTTGACTTCATGCCATATAATCTCAATTGTTTTTTTGTCAGGGCTTTGACTGGGCTATTCCAGAATGTGTATTTCATTATTATGAAGCCATTCTAAAGTCGATTTGCTTCTAAAGTTTGGGTTGCTGTCACATTTCAGGACCCATACTCTTGTGTGCTTCAACTGTGTGACAGACTTCCTCACGTTTTTTTCTGTAAAATATCACAATAAACTTCTGAGTTCATTGTTCCACTGATAATAGCAAACTATCAAGGGCCTGAGGCAGCAAGGTAGCCGGATATAATGATGCTCCCGCCACCATACTCAAAGGTGGAGATGATGTTTTGGTGAAGGTGTGGTTCTCCAGTTCTCCTCCAAACATGACATTGTGTGTTCCCCTGAACAATTCAACTTTGGTTTCAACGTTGGTCTACAGAATATTTTGCAGTA
>NC_085870.1:48677759-48680259 GCF_034702125.1 Engraulis encrasicolus | reverse complement strand
CACATACATGTTTCAGACCTGTGTGTATATGTGTGTGTGTGTGTGTGCGCGTGCGTACGTGTGTGTTTTTGTCTGTAGTCATCTGAGCTAAAGGTTCAAACTGATAGTGTCTATGTAGTTGGCAACTTGTAGAGTTAGTAACCCCCCCCCTCAATCCTCATACAGTATCGGTAGCACTCTGGACCTTTGACTCAGCAGTATCATGCTGTGTCTCCCAGGCCCGAACTGGAGTGTTGACCAGTAGGTCGCGGGTTCGAGCCCTGAAACGCTGGAAGGTCTGAAACGCTAAGTCTTCTGTTTTGAGGTTTACTATGCATAAACACAATCATTATGAAGTCTGTAACATTATTTTCACCATATCTTAACATTTTTAAGTGTGCGCTGTGTAGGATGGTGGCCAGAGTAGGTATTGGAACTTCTCATTGAAACTGTGCTGCCTATTACCAAAGCTAATCTTTTCATCAATATTTACAAAATAATAAAATAATATTTCCTAGTATGACGAAAGTATAGTAGCCTGGGCGAAAAGCTGACTGTTGACTCCGTCAATCAGTCTGGCAAAAGCCAAGAGGAATCCGTCTCCGTGGATGGTGGGAGATGGTCTGATTGCACTCTGCCATTTACATTCATTGGAGTTCCGAATTCAAATTAAAACCCATATTGTGCTTTATTAGCATGACTGTTACAATATGGAGTTGCAGTAGCATACAAATACAGTAGCAAAACAAAAGTATGAATAGTGTTACCTTAACCAATCAGTAACGGACTTCGCGGGTGAGTTCTGCGTCACTACTCACAACTGTTTGCTGATTGGCTGAACACTGAGAGAACCGAGGTCGAGGCTTTTGCCAGACGATGTGCGGAGCCAACGTCTTTGGGTGGAGTACATAGGATGGCGTCACCAGGCTAGAAGTATAGTAAGTTTTGCAGCTAAAAATGTCTATTTTTATAAATTCAAAATTGCGGACCATGGAGAAGATCTCCCTTTTCATATATGAAAAGTGCAATTTTCAGAGTCATAATAATTGCTTAGAATTTGAGGGTGGTGGTAAGTATTCATGGACAATGTAACATTTGTGAATGAGCAGCATGAATTCTGGAAATAAACTTTTTTTTTGCGGATTCAGGTTTTTTTTGTTATGGCTGGGGCAGCAGTGGCCTAATGGGGGGCAGCCATGGGGTAATGGTTAAGGAGATGGACTTAAGATCCGAGGGTTGCTGGTTCGAATTCTACCCTTCCACTCCCTACACCACCATGGTTGAGATGCCCTTGAGCGGGGCATCTAACCCCCATACTGCTCCAGGGACTGTAACAAATACCTTGTAAATAACTAAATCCTTTTGGATAATAAGTGTAATTTTATGCAATGTAATGTAATATATTACTCTTGTGTCACTGCTCATCTGTTGAAAAGTTGTTGGAATAGAGACTTGAGGCAGGCTTACACTGCATTTTTTCTGTCTTTTTGGCCGATTTTGCCACGAATAGTCACTCGCACGACTTTTTGGGAGTTGGGCCAATTTTTTGCTCAATCGCAGGTCAATCGTGAGTCTTTCATCTAGTGTACATGGGGTAAGGAATTCACCTCACAATCGAACAATCATAGAGTCGCAAGAAAATCAAAACGGTTAGAAATCCTGGTCGTCTCTCGTGAGTAAAGCGCACTGTTAAAGGAGTGACACGCTTCCTCATCTCTACCTCAGGTGCGCATGTTCCTTTCTTGTTTTTGTCATCTACAGTCCCTAAACAAGCCTGTCGTGAGCACAGTCTGAGCATTCTGCTCGCATCCAACCGCCGGCTCGTGTACTGTGAGGACTTGAGTCGTGAGATGTGAACTTTGTGAAATTCCTTTGTGCAGTGTAAGCAGGAGCTTAATATCCACGACTGAAAATATTGTACAGTGTATGCCTGCCATTAGTAAAAGTTTAAAAAAGTAAAAGGAATCTGCACAGTTCAAGTCTGTGCATAGCTTTACTGAGGCTGAAATCTTTCCTTTCAGTCTTTCCTTGCAGCTTTAGTAAAGCTATTTTGCAAAGACCCGAAGAGTGCAGATATTTTCCTTTTCACCCTGTATTATTGTTATCATATTATGAAATGTGCTATTCTGTGAATTACGTAAAAACCCTCCTTTTCTATCTCATCTGTTTATATAACTGTATCAGTGTACACGTCTCTTTTTGTGGATTTTTATTTTTATTGAGCAGACAAAATGTAAAAACGTGTTAAACATCAAATATAAAACATTAAAAAAACAATATACATCCCTTTTCTGTGGTTTTCAAACTCCGAAGATTTCAGATTTCATGGACTTCTTCCAATGCAATGTACCATGAGGTAATCTAACTCACACACACACACACACACACACACACACACACACACACACACACACACACACACACACACACACACACACACACACACACACACACACACACACACACACACACACACACACACACACACACACTGCAATGTCCCATGAGATAATCGTGTGAA
>NC_085870.1:48667759-48670259 GCF_034702125.1 Engraulis encrasicolus | reverse complement strand
CCTCTCTTCCTCTCATTTCCTGTCCCACTCTTCTCAGTGCTATCATAATAAAAGCTCACCAGCCCCCAATTATGTTGAGAAAAGACCTTGTGTTTTGTTAGCTTTTTGCTGCCTCAAAATTGTCTTTTGTACGTTTAGTATGTGTAGTACGCATGGGCGTACTTTCAGGTGCAGATGGTGAGGACATGTTCATACGACTTTTGAGATAAACCGAGCTTGTCCCCACTACTTTTTCACAAATATAATGCAAAAAAGCATAACTGGACAAGGCACGGATGAGGAATAACATTTATTAAATACAATTTATTTTCAGTGTGCTGTGGAGTGCTGTGGCATGATGAGAGTTTCCCACAAAAGTTATTTCGGCTGAGTGCATGCTGATCATTTGTCATGAGTATGCATGCAGAGCCTTCGCATTGTTAAGACTGCAAGTGTTTGTGTGTGTGTGTGTGTGGGGGGGGGGGGCTTAGTGTTTAATTGTATTACACATATTTCCCATTATACCTCTTATAAATGGTGGGGACACTAAGATGAGGTGGTATGGACATGTCCCCACCATCCCAGGGATTAAAGCAAAAAAAAGTCATCTGACTGAACTTTTTTACCGGTTATGCACCCGATTGAGTATCACTCCGTAACCCAACGAAAACCAATGTAGCCAGGCTCTGCCCTCATAACAAAACATACACTGGTTTTATGCAAGGAATGGTGCCAGAGTCAGCATAGGCAGAAAGGGCAGTCGCCTAGAGCAGAATAGGCCTATGTCTTGAAGGCGTCAGTAATACCAAAAAGTGCCACAAAATCAGAACTTCAACCAACATAAAACTTAATACTTCACATTAACAATGAATATTCATTATACACTCAGTAGGCCTATATACACACTCAGTATGAATGTACCTGTAGGTACTAGATCAGATGTGCTCAATCAGATGTAGGCCTACAATGCTATGTTTACAGCTGTCAATTTCTATTTATTTATTTTTTTTAAAAGGAAAGAGGGAAAGGGGGCAGGCCTATTTTGGTTATTTCCTCTTATTTCTACCCATTGTTTATGAATTGTTCACAACATTATGCAGAATGGATTCACAGTGAGTGTTGCTTCAAAATGGTCTAGCTGATATCACAGAATTAATGACTTGGAATTGCAATGCGTTGATACAGTGATCCCGTTATGTTTTTTTGTAGTAGTAGTAAGTAAGCTATATTTTGTCTTTCACATCAGAATGGGCAAACACTGTTCTGGTGAAAGCACTGGTGCGCATTGCTTGCAGTTGTGTTTCTGAAATTTAAAGAAATGCACTTGTCATAGCAATCAGAGGGACAGACTAGTTGTTAGTTATTTTAATGTTTTTCACTATTCACCCTGTTACAAATAACTTGTTGTTTACAAACAGGGTGCGGTAGTCTACCCCTTGTGTTCTACCGTTTTGAAAACCTATGGCTACCGTCCGGTACTTTTTTTTGCTTCTCGATGTGCGGTGCCAGGCAGACGCTTACCAAAACGTCCCCGATTCCTATACGCACTCGTGTTCTCTCCTACAAGCTGACACGACGCAAGCAGACACGACACAGTCACAGACATACGTCTATTGTTGTTAACAATGTATTGTTAACAATTAACAATGTATTGTTAACAAAAGTAACACATTTTCCCAAGCTTGTCGTGCAACTTTCCACTCGAATCAAGACAAATCACCCACCTATCAGTCCTGAGTGCGCGGTGCGCAAATAACTGAACTCAAACGAAGCTATAGTCCGAGAAGATGGTCACAGACGTTGAGCCACTCAAAAACAAGCACATACACAACTGTTGCTGCACACTATTCCAGTTAGCAAAATTAGCATCACACAGTAGCCTACAACAAGCCTTGAAAGTGAAACAAACACCGAAACGGCATTTATTGACCATGAGTCCACCCATCAGAACACATAAAATATTGGCTCTGCCAGGGATAGCATCCGTGACCCCTGTAAAATTCAACCCATTTTAACTTATTTCTTAAATATATATCGGCAACAACAAAATTAATATGCTACGATTACAGATGAGACTGTGAATTATCCGTTGTCAGAAAGACAACTAGAGTCAAACGCGGAGTATGAAAGCATGGTAGCCTATTACGCATGGTATATCCTAGCTAGCTGCCAATGATAGCCGTCCCATTGACTATGAATAATGTTAGTAAAAGTCACAATGCTTAAAAGGAAAACCCTTCATGAAAAGGACATCATGCGCAGTCGAAGTAAACTATCTGCCACGGCAGGTGCAATGATGATGGAAACGTACGTCCTACCTTCTTCCAGCTATGCATTCCATGCATATGCATTATTAGCCCATATTGGAATATCAGTCCAACTCGTTTAATGATTGACATTGCAGTTTAAAGACACAGTATTACACTTATTTTCTTTTCTTTTCTGCCATCAGCAACAATGTTGGCTATTTGTTTTTTTAATCTCTCGCGCTGCGCCGCAACCGAATTGTTGACAGCTCGTG
>NC_085870.1:48647759-48650259 GCF_034702125.1 Engraulis encrasicolus | reverse complement strand
GTAAAATGAATAAATGACTCCAAATGTTAACCCCTTAGCGCAGAGCCTCTGTTATAACCCTAATGTCACCAACATGATAATGACCAAATCTGTATCAGTTACGTAAGACTTTGTGCATCGTCATAGCAATGTTGTTATGATGTAGTTGAGTGTTTTCAGCAGTGTGAATGGGCCGTCGACGGGCCCATCTGCAGTAAGAAACTACAGCAGGGTTGCCGCGCGGTCTAAAAAGTAAAAAAAAAAAAGTCTTAATATTTTTAGCCCCTTTTTTAGGCCTAAAAAAGGTCTAAAATATGTGTCCCAGGTCTAAAATTTTTAACAAAGGTCTAAAATGTATTTTGTCTAGTTTCCCCCAACCGGTCTGCTGCGAAATGCAATTTATGAAACATGACCGTCAAACATGAACATCAAATGTGGAAAATGTGTGCGAGCGTCAAAAGCGCAAACCGACACTCTCCTGGCATTGCGGTTCTGTGACGACAGCTGGTCATGCAAGGATTGTTTGTGTAAGAAGATCTTCAGAGTGGTTGTTGAGGACATTTTGGCATTATGGAAAATTGGGCATTTAAACCACGTTGTGCCAAATGTATTGCGTTGTCTCGGAAGGCCAAATTGTGTGTGAATTATGTCACCTCGACTGACAGCCAGCAACACAAACCGTACCCAGCGGCAAATCCAAGGTTTGAGCCCCGTCACTTCGGGCAGAGCAAAATTATTTCCTATATTCTACCGGTATGTAATTGCTGGGCAGAGGTGTTCTCTATGTCTTAAAATAATCATGGACCGCCACTATAACTGCCATTATGTTATTTTAACAATGCGCAAATGTGTCGCCAAAGCAATTAAACACGTGGCGAAACTCATGATATTAGCTGTAAACGGGAGCGTGTCTATGTTCCCACAGCCCATTGGTCCCACAGCCAATTGGTCCCGCATCACTAAGATTTTTAACATTATTTTTGGGCTTATTAGTTCTCTTAGTTTACTTGGAAATGTGGGAACATGGAGTTGTAGAGCATAGGGCTTATATTCTTATAATGTTTTAAAACAGTGGGAACATGGAGCAGCAGAAATAAGCTGGGACCAATGGGCCGTGGGAACATAGAGCTGACCCCCTGTAAACAGCGCATCTGTCTGTAGTCAACTTGAATATTTTTTTATGAATCATAGAAACATGCTTACATAGGCCTATTGAATAAGGGCTCGATGGTGGGCAGAGAGAGGTGCCTGTGCGCGCATGCAGGGATGTGACTCCATCGACGGGGAGAGTGAAGAGACGGGAGGGAGAGTTGTCAAGCAACTTTTTAAACGGCGCTAGAATTGCTAAGCTCCGCTTAGCGTAAATGCTAACAAATGATGAATCTGTTAACTTAATGATCAACATAGGCCTATCCTTGTATAAAGACTTCAATGGACTTTAATATGTAACTTGCCCTGTTCATGTTGGGGGAGAGATAGGAGACCTGGCGCTGTGAGTGTCTGTTCACTTGCTCATTTGCTGTCACATCATCACCTTACCTGAAGTTTGTAGGGCATAGCATACAGTAAAGCCTGGCTCAAACTACACGACTAGCGATTGTGTGTCCGATTTTGGCGTCGGGGTGCACCGCACACTAGAAGAGAATCGCAACTGTCAATCTTGTCGCTGCTCGCAGCCACCGAGACAATGCCCGACGTTCTATTTCCAGTCGCAAATATCAAACACTGTTTGATTTCTACGATTTGCGATCGGCGACTCTTTGAGCTGCCAAAGTTCTATCTTAGAACGTCGCTCACGACGAGGAAATCTTTCCCGACAATCAGGGCTCTAAATTAACACACGCCAACACGCCAAACAGGGGTGAAAATTCATTTTGGCTAGTAGAAAAAAATACCTACCCGCCAATTTGGCTAGTAGTTCCCGAGTACAGTAAATTATGAACGGTAAACCGCTGCTCTGACGAACGTTAGACGGCGAGATTTCCTACATTACCCATGGACACTAGCGTCACGACGTAGCCTCCCACAGTGGGCTTTCCAGTGGAGCGAGCGCCAACTCCATGCTGTTGCGCGCGCCAGGATTGAAAACATTCTGTCAGCTAAGCTGCGCTCACACTAGTCTGACAGGCAGCTCTCCTCCTATGCTCTCGTCGCTTTCGCTACAACCTTTTTAACGTCACTACTGCTATATGGACATTGCTGTAACAGGCTGCATTTTTGAAGCAGCGAGGCCCTGGCCGTTTCAATAACAGGAGTTACGCAGATTATGCATAGAGCTACTTCTGTTCTGTAGACTATGTTTTGTGCGAGTGATGAGAATGTGGCGGGGGTTAGCGCAAGGTTCTGTGCGTTGGTGAATGCTAGTAGTAATTGTAACCGTAATAATAGTGACGTTAAAAAATGAGTGGCTGTGGAACGAAATAGCGACAAGGGCAGAGGAGGAGAGCTGACTGTCAGAGTAGTGTGACCGTAGCTGTCAGTTCAGTTGTCTTCTGAAATGTTTCGAGTCCTGGCGCAACTA
>NC_085870.1:48640259-48642759 GCF_034702125.1 Engraulis encrasicolus | reverse complement strand
GTAAGTACAACACTAGCACATGCTATTAGGCCTAGTGGATACACCAGTGATTCCATTGTACCTAATGAGGTGGCGAGACATTGTTGTTACTGAAAGAAAAAACCCAAGTTTGATCCAACCAGCAAAGAAACTGGTATATCTCCCTAAAGTAACTGTAGACCGGTTGCTCAACAAAGTTACTTGTGTTGTAAGGAAACCATGGCAGTTTTTTTGTCTACTTTTACTTCGGCCTCCTCTGAGGATGTTGTACAGTGTAGTTGAGGATGCGATAGTGAGTTAGTGAGTGGTCGAATAGCTTTTTAAAGGATGAGGAAGTAGTAGCCCCTTAATGCACGCCTTACCTCCAGTGGCCTTGTGTTATTTTATAGTATTGTAGTGCTATGGTGGTTAACTTTCAGTGACTACCATAGTACTACAATACTATAAAATAACACAAGGCCTTAAGTAATGCACTACGACTTCTGGTCATTGCCATTCTGGTAACAGTAAATTTATAAAGCTGTGTCTGCATGGGTTAAGATAGCAGGACCCTAAGGATATGCTAGCAAATATCCCAATAGCGTTTAAATGATGTGCTATGACTCTGCTAATATGATGCTACTTCCTTAGCAAGTAGCCAAATAGCTTCTATGGGGTATACTCATGAACGGCGTGACGTTTTCCATGTGCGTCCCATGCAACAGCCCATGCAAGTCAATTGGTGATGTTGAGGTTTAATAAACGAAAGATACGGACCTGTAGACTAGCGTTGTTCACGCGCAACATGTCGGAAACGTGTTGTGTTGCCGGCTGTTCAAATAATATAGCCAAAAAGCCGTGGCTGAAGCATGGACTGTGTTCATTTAGGCAAGCCGATTAAGCATGTAAGTTGATGAGACATTCGGTTTGTTTTCACCCATAAAGGGGCGTAACGCACATTTAGGAGCAAAGTACCCGGATGGCCGTTCATGCCTATGGGGATAAGTCTCCACCCCTTCCTGTTGGGGTAGGTAGGTTTCCCAGTCATTTTAAATCTGTTTATTTAGTACACACTTATAGCTTGCCATATCTAAATCCCAAATACCTCAAAGCTGATAGACCTATTGCTAGCCACCAGGACGAAGCATTCTGGTAATACAGTGCACAGCAATAATGAGTTAAAAGTAACATTTTGAACATTATCACAATAAGCATGAAAGTTATTTCCAAAGTATTCATAGAATAAAAAACACACATTTTTCCATTTTTGTGAAATTATGGTCTTGCAAAACTGAGTATACCCTTATGTTAGGACCATGATTGCTTCATTAGTCACAGTATAGAATGGTAGTGGGACTGACATGGTTTGGGGCTGCATGACTGTTGTCAACATTGGGAAGCTGAGTTTCACCAAAGGAAACGTATATGAACATCCGCTGTGAATACTGAGGCAGATCATGATCCTCTCTATATGGAATTTTAAACTTAAGGGTGTACTCTCTTTTGCACAACCATAATTTCAGAAAAATGTGAAATGTAATTTAAGTTATATTATTAGACTTGCTCTTCTGTGGTAACAGATGTTGTATTGAACTGACTTTATGTACATTTTGAAAATAACTTGTGCGTTACATTTCAAAATGTCTGTACCCATTGTAAACCTTGAGATTTTATGATAAGCTTTCAAAGTGGTGTGTGTGTGTGTGTGTGTGTGTGTGTGTGTGTGTGTGTGTGTGTGTGTGTGTGTGTGTGTGTGTGTGTGTGTGTGTGTGTGTGTGTGTGTGTGTGTGTGTGTGTGTGTGTGTGTGTGTGTTTGAATTCCATTTTATAATTTCTAAATGCTTTCAAATTGATATTTAAAGGAACAGTCCACCCTTTCACATATTTGCAGCAGACTTGTACGAAATTCCGAATTCACAGTAATGGCATAATATGAACACTAGGTGGTGGTGTTCTATGTACTCTCAATGGGTGGTGTAGATTAAATTCAAAGAAATTCAAGGTAATGACACCACCTAGTGTTCGTATTATGCCATTACTTTGTATTTCAATTCATTCATTTCGGAATTTCGTACAAGCCTGATTTCCTGTATTTCCAAGCATTATCCATGAATGTGCATATAATTTTCTTCTTAGTCAATGTTTCCCATACATTGAAGAAACTTTGGCGCACCGCCATAGTTTAAATATGTCCGCCATAGTTTCTGAAAATGTAAAAAGAAAAAAATTAACATTTTTCTCCTGGAGTGAATACATCCTATAGAGAAAACAAGGAGTTCTTGAAAGACAGAGGGATCAAAAGCCTAGTCAAGTTAACTTGGGTTTGGGAGCAATAACAAAACCTTCAGAGAAGGGACAGATGAGTTTACTGACACTCCCCAGGCTTTGTTTTACAGTTGTATGATAATGAGTTAGGTGACAGGCCTTCATTGACACAGCAGAAGACACATCGGGCTGCATATAAATGAATGTGTTATGAATTTGATTATAGATATAAATGAGTAATATGTTGTTCAGCCCTTTTACTGGGAGGAATTTTGAA
>NC_085870.1:48630259-48632759 GCF_034702125.1 Engraulis encrasicolus | reverse complement strand
CGCTCCTGCCCTCCCCGCACGGGACACAGCCCCCCCTCAGACATGGAGGACCCAGAAGACTGGACCGCAGACATGGGGTGAGAGTGTGTGTGTGTGTGTGTGTGTGTGTGTGTGTGTGTGTGTGTGTGTGTGTGTGTGTGTGTGTGTGTGTGTGTGTGTGTGTGTGTGTGTGTGTGTGTGTGTGTGTGTGTGCGTGTGTGTGTGCGTGTGTGTGTACTGATTAAATGTCACAGTTCACAGTTCTTCAAAAATGAATATGTATCTGATAATATATCTATGTTTGTGGTAATGTGTGCGTGTGTGCGTGCGTGCGTGTGTGTGTGTGTGTGTGTGTGTGTGTGTGTGTGTGTGTGCGTGCGTGCGTGTGTGTGTGTGTGTGTGTGTTCAGGGATCGTAAGAGTGGAGGGATGAAGCTTGTCAAGAAGAAGCCGCGACGGAGACACACAGACGTGAGATCATTTCAGCAACGCTCCTCTGTTCCTCTGTTTCTATCCCTCGCTTCTCTCCTCTTCTCCTTTTCTTTATTTTACATTACATTGCACTTGGAAGACACTTTTTAAACAAAGCGACTTACAATCGATTCCTCATTCCTCTGTTCCGTTGCGTCTCTCCTAGGGATGCAAATTATCGATTAATTAATTAATCATTAGTTGATAGCCCTATCGATCGACTTACGATGAATTGATAAGCTGCGTTTTCCCCTGTTTTTAGGGGAAAAAAACAAATAAATCAAAAAATTGCAATTAAAAATTGAGATAAAATACCACATTTAAATTAATTCTAGTTCAATTTTTTTTATCCAAGGGTGATTTTAATATTCCCACTATTCACACCCCTCTTCACACACACTCTTCATATGCCCATTTCACCTGGGTCTCTTGTCAGTTGAATTGTCGATTAATCGTGATTAATGTTTTTAATCGATTAATGCATTGGATTAAATTAAATTAGATTAATGCATCGATTAAAGTCGATTCATCGATTAATCGTTTGCATGCCTAGTCTCTCCTCCTAAGCCACACTTCTCTTCTCCTGACCAGTGCCCCCCCATCTCCCTGTGTCTGATAACTGACCTGTCAGCTTTCCTCCTCCTATCCCTCGCTTCTCTCCTCTTTGAGCCCTATCTCACGCCTTTCGTAAAGTCTTCACGAAAAAAAATAGAGTGATTTTCGTAGTGCATTCACGGTATTCCCCGCCTTTCGTAAAGTCTTCACGAAAATAATAGATTAATTTTCACGCTGCCTATTCACTTGAATTGCCCCACTGCTGCTATGGTTATCCAAACGTCTGCAGGGGCGGGAAGGGGGTGCTGACAGAACACTGCTGATACACTCGGGACTCACTAATTCGACGCCCTTTCGGTACTTACGCCTTATGTCCCCTGAACCTAAACCTAACACTAAACCTAAACCTAACCCTAACCCTAACCTTAACCCTAAACCTAACCCTAACCCTAACCTTAACCCTAACCTTGACCCTAAACCTAACCCTAAATTGCTTGTTTGAAATGTTTGATTACCATGTGACGGTAGGCTACCGAAAGGGCATCAAACTAGTGGGTCGCTAGGCAACAGTCGGGCAATTCAAGTGAATAGGCAGCGTGAAAATTAATATATTATTTTCGTGAAGACTTTACGAAAGGCGGGCAATAACGTGAATGCATCACGAAAATTACTCTATTTTTTTCGTGAGTACTTCACGAAATGAGTGAGATACGGTTGCCTCTTCCCTTCAGTCCTTTCCTACTCTCCTTAGCGAACTCCTCCTCTCCTCTCAATTTCCTTTTCCCTCAATTCTTTATCAACACTCCTCTGTCCTCCTTTCTCTTCCCAGGATCCCAGTAAGGAGTGTTTCACTCTGAAGTTTGACCTGAATGTGGATGTTGACATGGAGGTGGTTCCAGCCGTGAAGAAGAAAACACTCAGGTAAGGAGTTGAAATGTTCAGAAGTCCAAGATTTTGATGTTGGTTTTGGACAGAACGAGAGTTGGACTAGAACTCATACATCACAGAGCGACCTGCCCATATTTCAGAAGTAGCTTTGGACTGCTACATTTTCCTCTGATGCATAACTTTTATATATATAGATATTTCAAGACATCTGTTCTGGCAACATCCAGTATAGATCTGGTGTTGGGTAGAAATGTAACCCACAAGTGTCCGTTTACGTACAGTGAGTACAAGTACATCGCATGTTAACACAAGGCCTGTCTCAGTCATACACTGACATACAAGCTTGATGCAAAATATTGACCTGGGGCTTATGGTATCTCTTCAAGTTTGTCAGTGGACGCGCTCAACTTCTTGGAAAAAATGAATGTCTTTGAGTGCGCGATAAAAGGTGTCTACTTAAAGAAGAAAAATCCGCACTCACAAACTACGTCTCATTATTTATTTATAGATTACCACCAGTGCTTGATAGCCGAAACGCGTTTGCTTGTGGACATGGTGGTAATCTATAAATAACTAATGAGACTTAGTTTGTGAGGGCGGATTTTTCT
>NC_085870.1:48622759-48625259 GCF_034702125.1 Engraulis encrasicolus | reverse complement strand
GGGGGGCAAGGATGTTGGTGGTGGTGTCAGTGTTGGGGTTGGAGAGCAGAATGGCAGGACTGTTGAAGAGAAGCGGGACAAGGGGGTTGGCGGGGTTGGAGGGGACATTGTGCAGGGCAAGAGAGGTCTGGAGCAGGTCGATGGAGAGAAGGGCACCAAGGGGATTGGAGAAGGGGAGAAGGGGGTTGGCGGGGGTGTCAGTGGGGGGGTTAGAGAACAGGATGGAAAGGGCGTTGGAGGAGGGGGGGTGGTCCGGGCCAGGAGGGGGTTGGTGGCAGCGCGGGTGCAGAGCTTTGAGGCCCAGTCGCCCCCCGGAAACGCCCCCCCTCCACTTTCGAGAGAGAAACGGACCCCTCCTCCCCTATCGCTCACTCAGCATGCCCCTCCCCTTTCGCCCAGTCAACAAACCACTCCCCTTTCACCACTGAGACCGCCCCCTTTCACCAGCAGAACTCTCGTCTCCTATGGTAACGGAACTCTCATCTCCCATGGAAACACCAAAAACAAGGTACCTTCACGTTACATACTGGTTACACATTCACACACACTCGATAGAAAAACTAAAATTGTCTACTGTATAATTTCTAATGCAGCGCTATGCTAGTCAGTGGGTACCTAGCTAACTAGCTGCTCCATAGTGGCCATTGTAGCAACTGTACATTAATTCAGAAACTCACTTTTGTAGCCTCTTTGTGCAGATGGGCCCATTCACTCTTTGCTGAAAAGACTCAACTACATCATAACAACATAGCCATCACATTACTGAGAGCATTAAGTAAAAGATTAAGACTTGGTCATTCCAATTTTGATGACAATTAGCTTATAACACAGGCTCTGTGCAACAGTGCTGCCACTCTATGCTATACTGTATATACTGTAAAGTATACACCAAAGTGTGTACAGAGATGTTAAACACAATATCTATTCTACACACTCTATGGTAACTCAGTACTTACTTTTTATATTGTATGATAATTCAATACCTTCTTTTCATACTGTGCTCTATGCTAACTCAATACCTCTTCTTCATACTCTATGCTGACTCAGTAGCTGTTCTTCATACACCATGCTAACTCAATACCTACTGCATTTGTCATACTCTATGCCAGGGATGTCAAACTCAGGCCCGGGTCCCAATTTTGGCCCAAGGAGTCATTTTATTTTGCCCGCAGAGTCATTTTGAATGTGTATTATTTTTGGCCTAAATAAACCATTAATTTACACTAATGACTTCAACACAACATTTTGTGCACCACAGGAATATGAGTGGCTGATGCTAATGTAGCATCTCACACTCGTATACAACAGAATGTGTTCAGGCACATTTGAAGTGTTTGTGAAAGTATTAAGTGCATGAATACTGAATTACACCCCTGCTCTATGCTAACGTGGTACCTACAGTATTGCACAGTAGTCAGGCTGTGCCCTCCTAGTGACGCAACACTTTCAGCGTTGCAACTAGTCAGGTCAAGAGCAATACAAGTACTTTCTGAGTTCCCCCAAATACGGGAACTCCCCCCACTTTGTCAATAAGCAAAAAAACATAAGCAAACCAAGGGAGGCAGGTCAACCATGCCGTTTGGGATTGTTATGCTCTTGGTCAGACCAAGTCTCGAAGAGATTTGAACGTCGATGATAATCAGGCTAGTGCACAGTCTACTGTATGTGAACTCAGTACCAACCCTACCCACTCTATGCTAACTCAACAGCTACTTGTCACACTCTACATGTATGCCAACTCAACACATTGTCATGCTCTATGCTAAAACAATACCTACTCTACCCACTCTGTGCAAACTCAGTGCCTACTTTACCCATCCACCACTATTCTTCTTACTACACTCATGATGCAAGATGGCAGCCTAGGTCTGATTTAACCCTTTCCTGCCGAGGCTCTGTTATGTCGTTATCGTCACCAAAATACATGAAACCTGTCACCTAATGTTGTGTCAATGTTGGTATGATATGCTTTCTCATCAAGTACTGAAAAGGGCCGCCAGTGATTCCATCTGCATAAAAAGGCTACTTCTCTCAACCTCTGTCTACAAACATGTTGTGTATGAATGAGGCATAAAATCTAAAACACTGTCTGATGCTTAGGAGGATACAGTCTGTGCTTTAGAAGTTAGAACACAGTCTCCTCTATGGACGACAATTCTGCTTTATGGAACACAATCGGGTCTATGCAGGCCATGTTGTTTATGGGTGTGAGACCCTATTGTTTGTGCGTGTGTGTGTGTGTGTGTGTGTGTGCGTGCGTGCGTGCGTGCGTGTGTGTGTGTGTGTGTGTGTGTGTGTGTGTGTGTGTGTGTGTGTGTGTGTGTGTGTGTGTGTGTGTGTGTGTGTGTGTGTGTGTGTGTGAGAGAAAGAGAGAGAGAGAGAGAGAGAGAGTGTGTGTGAGTGTGTGTGTGTGTCAGCCCAGTGATGATAAAGTGGTGTTTTAGATAAAGCGGTGTTTTACAGGAAAGCAAAACTTAAAGACCAAAGGACTTCCGTGGAA
>NC_085870.1:48600259-48605259 GCF_034702125.1 Engraulis encrasicolus | reverse complement strand
TACATAAGGGTTGAAACACATAGCCTACTCGCACACGTGGGCCCTTTTTATCACGTTGGCTCAAACTATTTTGACTGATCCTGGATCCTGGATTCTGGAACCGGATCCGTATCCTGTGAAAAACCCTATTATCCTGCCGGATCCGGAACCGGATCTTGGATCCGGTGCATCTCTATCACGAACACAACTGACTAAGTGATAGTTTTCAGAGGAGGCTGTGTCTTAATGCATTCATCGGCCTCCCCTCCGACAGCTCAAAGGGGAACACGACGGGCTGACTGACTGAGCGAGTAGACTGATACAATAGATTTTAGGGGCTGGCTTCAGCTGATGCATTAGCTTCCTCTCTTGCGCATCTTTGCCGAGATGTGAATCTGGGTTCGAGTCCAAGCCTGGGCAGGTTTTAATCATCTGGGTGTAACCATGGTTACCCTAATGCTATTATGGGCTGTGATTCTGCCTCCAGCAAGGATGTAGCTCCACACTCAGCAGTCCTGTCGCTAGCTCATCAGGGGTGCATTTCTCAAAACCATACCTGCTAACTGTGCTACTTTGTTGTTTGCAATGCATTTACCCATTGGCAACTACCCACGTGGCTAACTGACTAGCAACTATGCTTTTGAGAAATGCATCCCAGTGCTGTTAGCTCAACACTCATCAAGTACTATAATTCTACACTATTGACTTCAGTGCTCTACAGTGCAACAGTGTACTCTGTGCTCTGTCACTCTGCCTCCGACTGCTCAGTACAGTTCAGGCCGCCCATTGCATTACCACGGAGACCATAGCACTTGTGTGTCTTTAGTACCATGGAGACCAGATGCAGTGTATGGCCATGGTTACCCGATGTGTATTACCATGGTAACCAGATGCTGTGTGACACCGTGCGGAGAACAGCTTCAGAAGTGGGGTTGTTATGTAGATGACATTCTACTCTCTACTTCTAATTCACATTCTACTTCTACTTGCTAGTAGATGAGTCTTCTGGTGAGGCAGACATTGTTGCAGTTCTGACTGAAGGTTGAGCACAGCAATCTGTTGTCCTTAAATTTGGGGCAGTAATGAATAGGGATCGGGTGTATACCAACCAACCACACAGTTATCGCTGTACACTCTGTGGAGGCAGCACGCACGTCTGCACTCCTGGCTGTGGCCTGTTTTACAGACATTACACTTAGCTGCCACTTTAATCCAAAGAAGCGTGCAGATATTACACTAGGTTACAGTCCCTGGAGCAATGTGGGGACAGGTGCCTTGCTCAAGGGCCCTTCAGCCATGAATGGAGGAAGGGGTTGGTAAGGGTGGGGATTGAACCTGCCACCCTGTGATCTACAGTCCTACATGCCACGGCTGATTCATTAGTTTAGATGCATATCACTCCCTTGTGGCTGTGTTGCCTGTGGGCTGACTACTAGTAGGTTACATTCAGACTACTCAGATGTGTTATAGTTCTGCTGCCTTCCGCAGCCCAGCTCTGAGGTTAAAAACTATCAATTCATCAGTGTCCTCTGCTGGCGGCACTTGATTTCGCATGTTATTTGGAAAGTTGCTGCCCCCTAGTGGCAACCTTAGGAAGGGTCTGCTGTTTACAGCAGTGGCATTACATTACATTACATTTGGCAGACGCTTTTATCCAAATCCACAATCAAGGACATAATCATAGCATACATCATTTGTAGTTGCAGATAGAAAGTGCACTGGAAATATACAGAACAATAAATGCAGATGCCAAGTAGGGTTAGTGGTTGGTTTTTTTTTACGTATACACTATTAGCACAGGGTTAAGTAGAGCACACACACCCACATAACATGCCTTACAGTCTACCCCGGGTCTGGGCCAGTTCAGGCATTAGTGCAATAAATAGTCACGAAAGACAAGAGTCTTTACCTGCTTCTTGAAGGTTGTAGCAGTGATAAGAAGTGTACCGTACAGCCTAGTCTTGCCACTTAGCCAGGATTTGCCTGATTTTTACCTGATTAGTGGTCTGTCCCGTGGGGGGATATCTTTTCCCCATTATACTGAATGAAGAGTACCATTGCTTACAAGAAAAGGGGTCAGACAGGTGGCAGCCCTAATGTCTGCTGTTTAAAACTCAGCTACCAAACATACAGTAGACCTGCCTACTGTTTAAAACTTGTGCTTGAACTAAAAAAACACAACTCACCTGAGTGCCCTCGACTAGGCAGAGCTCACCCTCTAGGGGTGCTGATGTTTCATTTTGATGATGTAAGACAGGAGTGGGGCACCTATGTCTCGAGGGCCGTTTTGGAGGAGGGGGGGGGAGGGGGGTCTGTTGTAAAGGTAGCCGCCTTCAATGTAGGCCTACAGTACAGGGGGAAATCCTGGTTTGTGTTCTAGTACAGCCCTTGGAAGACATTTGAAGTGGCCCCTCGAATGAAAAAAGGTCCCCACCCCTGATTTAAGATGAGACTTGTGACTAATTGCAAGTTTTCAGTTCTCTACATGTTTTTGTTATTTAATATTCTGCAGGATGCATGCAGCCTCACACTCAGGTGTGTGTAACAAAGTAAGCAGGCTCACTCGTGTTTGTATGTGTGTTGAAAAGAGGCCGTTGTGTATTCACTAATATGAATGAAGATGCTACATCTTCACCAGCCCAAAGTCTCGGCCGGCTCGACAAACCAAAGGCACAGCTTTCTTAAGTGTTGCATGCGTTCGCATTTGAATTTTTGCGCTTTCGTTGAATTGTACTGTAAATATAATATTTATTATTAAGCTGGCTTTTTGTTTTTATATATTTTAAAATGTTAGTCTTTAACATCACTGTTGAACCTGCTGTTGATATGTTAAGGGGCGGGGCTGGGGATTGCCCCTCCCCTCCATGCTTCAGCATTAAAAGGGCTTCAGTCATCCTTATTGGAGAGTTCACCTGCCAATCACCTGTATGAAGTCCTCTGATAGGACAGCCAAACACTCAATAAAAAAAACATGGAATTGGAATTCCTGTTGTGTTTTATTGATGTAGCTTATCTACATGTATTTCACAGCGTGGGGAGGAATAGGGAGGTTACATATACATGTGTATTAATGTTGTCCACAAATAAGTCACATATCATAAGGCCAAAGTATAAGTATGAGAATATTTGAAGAGCGGGTAATGCTTTTACTAGGAGGATATGAATGTGATAATATTGTAAGAGCATGTACACATTTATGATGATATGAATATGAAACCATTTGAATAGTGGGTAAAGCTTATCTTAACATGAATATGAGGATATGGATATAATATGACAATATTTGGGGAAAAAATGTTAACAACTTAAGGTGCAGTTGTGATGAATATCCATCAGGGGGCACTATAGCCAAATGCTGCTGAACAACAGACAGGCAGAGGAGAGACATCAGCTGAGGACTGGGGTGCACAAGCAGGTAAGAGCCACAGGTGACCAAAGTAGAAGTAGCAGTAAAAAACAAAACCCGCTATAGATTACTTTCAACACAAATAACTTCACTGAAAAACTGGTCTACAATTATTATGGAGCAATGTATCTGGTTTGGTGCTAGTTGAATAAAACATGTTTTGGTTTTGGGTTTTTGTTGTTAGGGTTTTTTCAGTAACAACAATTTATATCCACCCCATTAGGTACAAAAGAATAATTGAAGAGTTCAGATGCAAAACCCCCTAACTCCATTTCTGCAGACCTGCACTTCTATATTTTTAGAGAACCCCGTTGTTGGTTTGGTTTACATTCATGTACTTGATAATACATATAAATAGTTATATTACATAAATACATTTTTAAAAAATGTAATTTTGATAGCTTTGTATTAAATAAAAATGAATTAAGATTATTTTCTGAAATGGCACTTAGGGGGTTTTGCATCTGAACTCTTCAATTGTTGTTCTTACACCATAAATGTAGTTCTACTTCTACTTTGGCCACCTCTGGTAAGATCCCTCTAATATGAATATGTTAATATTGTGATTATTGTGATTATGGTATTTGAAAAGCAGGTTAAGGATATGAATATGAGAATATGAATGCAGTTGTGATGAATGCCCACAAGGGGGCGATAGCTGTCTGCTCCTGAACAACATGTAGGACTCTGTCGTAACCCACTTACTGTACATATGTGTTTACAGTTCAGTGTGTGTGTGTGTGTGTGTGTGTGTGTGTGTGTGTGTGTGTGTGTGTGTGTGTGTGTGTGTGTGTGTGTGTGTGTCTGTGTGTCTGTGTCTGTGTGTGTGTGTGTGTGTGTGTGTGTGTGTGTGTGTGTGTGTGTGTGTGTGTGTGTGTGCGTTTCAGCCATTCTCATTACACACACACACACACACACACACACACACACACACACACACACACACACACACACACACACACACACACACACACACACACACACACACACACACACACACACACACACACACACACACACACACACACACACAGTATGCTGCTGTGTTGTTGCTATGCTCCAGTGCCCTTGGCTCATTATGTTACTGTAAGAACCGCTGAGGCCGACGCTTTCACTGGACTTTACTCAAAACATGTGTGCGTGTGTGTGTGTGTGTGTTTGTGTGTGTGTGTGTGTGTGTGTGTGTGTGTGTGTGTGTGTGTGTGTGTGTGTGTGTGTGTGTGTGTGTGTGTGTGTGTGCGCGTGCGTGCGTGTGTGTGTGTGTGTGTGTTTTTGTGTGTGGTTTATAGCGCTCTCTCTGTTTCTTTTGTCTCAGGCTCTCTCCTTTTCCCACCCTCTCTCTCCCTACCCCCCCTCTCTCTCTCCATCCCTCTGTCTCTCTCATTCTCTCTCGCTCTCTTTCTCTCTCTTTCACTCTCTATCGCTCCCTCTCTCTTTCACTCCCTATCTCTCCCTCCTTCTCTTCACTCCCTCACCCTCTCTCTCAACTTGTCTGGTTCAGTATCCCTTGATACCTCTAAAAGAAACAAATAAAGTTTGAAACTGTAAGATTTAGACATTATGGAGAGCATGTCTGTATCCTACTGACAGGATTGAGTTTTATTTAACATAGAAA
>NC_085870.1:48585259-48590259 GCF_034702125.1 Engraulis encrasicolus | reverse complement strand
CAGCCAAAAAATAAGCAGTTATTGTGATTTCATGGTTAAAGTAATAGGCCTACAATACAGTTGACATACACATTTATCCTGAACTGCGTTGTTGGGTCCTGACAAGCCAGTGGTAGTGAGAACAATATAATTGGATGTTGAAACTAGTAGGGATTTTCCTTTAAGGTTGTGTGTGTTTATTTGTGTGTGGTGTAGAGTGGGGTGTGCATGCGCATGTTTTGTACGTGTGTGTATGAGCATATGTGTGGCGTGTGTGTGTGTGCGCGCGTGCACGCATGGGCTGTTATGCATGACATATAAAGATCTTACTTCCTACATCCTAATGTTTGAGGACTCCTCGGATAAGTAGTGTCGCAGACCCAGCAGAGCAGAAGTACTCTTCTTTCATTTGTGTCCTACAGCAGAAAAAGAATGAATAACTATGAGTATTGTAATAGTAATTGGGATTTTACTGTGAAATATATAGTACAACTGGCACCCATGTTTACAATAACTGGATCATACACTCAACATTTCAGTGCTGGGTTCTTCCCTCGATGCAGACAGCTTCATACACATTATAGGCGAGTACATTTAGGGTTTAACCCCAAAAAAATTGATACAAAAGGTTTTTTTATGGATTCTATTACTATTGGACCTGACATACTAAAAATCTAGTAAAATCTGACTTTGCGAAATGAGTTTTTCAACATGGCTGCCATAGGCTTATTATAAGGGTCAAGAGACACTCCAGGTGAATAGGCCAAAAAATGTAGCTTGCCAATATCACCATGAAACTTAATCCGGTGATTACTCACATATTTGTGAGGAAAAAAAATGTATATCAAGTTTTCTGAAATGTTATGTTTTAATATGGTAATTGGACTATATCTAATTAAATATGCATTAAATTTCAAAATGCAAAACCTTAAAATCTAAAAAAGCCAAGCTCAAAATTACTCTTTTATTTTGTTTCTAGGAAGCCAGAAGATATCTTCAGAAGAGATTATGGACATCTCTTTTTGTTTTGTAGTAAATCTAAAAATCTTTGTGCAGACACACCAGCTAGCATTTTTTTCAAAACATGATTATTTAACATCTCTCTTAGATAAATAATTGAGTTTTATGTGTCTCAAGTTCTTCCAGACATTCTGGTGGTATCATTCTTAGCATGTATCAAGGGCAAGGTCAGCTGTCCTCAAATCATAGCCTCTCCACAGAGGTGTCCTAAAGGCTGGTGCTGGGACTCCTATTTGCCATGTACACCACATCACTGGGCCATGTTATCTGTTCTCACAGCTTCTCATACTACTGTTACACCGATGAAGCACAGTTACTTTGTGCCAGATGACTCCATGGTCACACACATTTCCGCTTGCCTCTCTGAACTATCCACAAGTATGAAGGAATGCAACCTTCAGTTGAGCCTCGCCCAAATGTACTGCTGGTGATCCCAGCCAAAGATTTAGGTTGCCATGATATCGAGCTCAATATGGATTCTGCTACTGTTGCCTCAAATAAGGTCACAAGAAATCTAGGTGTCATTGTTGATGACCATCTATTATTCTCTGACCACATAGCCTCAGTTTCCCAGTCATGTCCTCTTTTTCATGCCCGACTTGAATACAAGGCCTGACCCTTGCCTATGAAGCTACAACAGGCCCTACTCTGGCTTACCCGAAAGCTATGCTAAAGCCCTATGTCCTTTCAGGACATTGTCTGTCTCCAGTACCAACCGTTTCACCTTGCCCTCTACTTACACATGTAGTGGCTACTGTCTATTCAGTTCAGCTGCTGAAAGACCCAAAATACCTAGTGACACCATGATTCATCACTGATGATGTGCCCTGACAAACAGCACATGGATATTATCATAGCAGTAGTGTCTTTATCCACCCAAACAGCACTCCAAACAAACAGATCCTGAAAACATGTTAGTTCATGCCAATGCAATTATCATGTAGTAACCTTTATTTTAAAAAACTTTGATCTTGAAAATGACACCTTTCCTGAAGTCAGATTTTCCTAGATTTTTAGTATGTTATTAAGGACACTTAGAGGTAACAAAATCAGTTCAAAAACCTTTTGTATCAATTTATTTGGGGTTAGGTCTTTTTTTTGCATAGATGTACTCGCCTATTAAGCGGTTTTGGTGCCAGGTCATCACGTCCATCGAGGAACGACTCTGTGCCTACCGGAATGACTCTGTGCCTACCGGTGCCCAAAGAGGAAGACAAAAAGAAAGACAACAAGTTTGAGAGTTTGGCAGACAAATAGACAGAACATACAGTAAACCGTTGCAAAATTGTCTGAAGTGACACCAGACAGTACTGTAGGCATTCCATACAAATTCACAGAATCAAAGAACAATATCAGGCCAGCTCTCATTGTGTGTGTGTGTGTGTGTGTGTGTGCGCGCGTGCACGCGCATTAACGCCTGCTGTTGTGCATTGATTTAAAAAAACTTACTTCATACATGTGCTGATGATATCCAAGAGCTTCGCCAACCCAGCTGAGCAGCATTCTTCTCCTTTTACTTGTGTCCTACAGCCAAAAAATAAGCAGTTATTGTGATTTTATTGTTAAAGTAATAGGCCTACAATACAGTTGACATACACATTTGTCCTGAACTCAGTCACTTACATCTCTCAGACAATCCAAATCGGTTTTCATCGGTTTACTTCTTCAGTGACTTAGTTCCAGCTTCTTACACATCCAGCTGTCTTGGTAACAGGTCAGAGGAAAGACGTCCATCTTATCCAGAGCATAAGAGATTTAAAAAAATCAAAAAACAAAAAACAGACAAAACGTTACAGAGCTTTGCAGACACACCTTCAAAACATACAGGCAACCTAAATATATGAAAGGCTTTTGTCTCACTACTGTAGTGCACACAACAACTTTACATATTTCATTTACATTAACAAAAATATAAACCAACCAGTCTTCGGAAATACTGCACATATAGAGTACAATATCACACAGTCACACTAGAACTAAACGGTCTCTGGGACAACACACGCACGATTTGCGGCTGATATCAGCTATCATGCATAGCTTGTTGAAGTAGCTGTTGCCTTATTGCCTATACAGGGGTGCGATTCTCAAAGTGCGAAGTAGCTAGTTTGTTAGCAATGTTGCATAGTAAATACTATAAAAGTTGCTAACTCTTGTGTCTCGAACGTTAGCACACAAAGTAACTACTGCTTGGAGTAATGTGCACTCTGAAGTAGTGGTGACTTTGAAAGTGAGGTGCCTCCTATCCGTATCTGGACAGTGAAGTTGAAGTACAGCTGGAGTAGATCCATTGAGTCCAGACATCACCTCAGCCACCCCAAGTAACACACAGCGCTAGTCTACTTCAGAGCGTGACTCCACCCATTAGCTAAACTTGTAGTACATATTTGACCACAAATGTGTCAATATCTTTTAATCCTGTGGTGCAAAAGCGATGAAAATCAATCGACATGCACACAAAGTGATGATACAGCTGTGAGAGTGTTCAGAACACAAATTCACGTCATGTCATTTGTTCGTGAAAAAAAAACCGTCATATCCTTGGAATCTGATGAATCCCACACTAATAATATACTTTTAGCTGTATGCCGATTGAATTGCGTCTCATTCCGATGTGTAATTTGTGAAATATTTAGATAAGAAAGTATTGGTTTCTCCCGGAAATGCGCTGGATTACGTGTCAACTATTTAAATTTTTTTGGCGCGAATTTCATTTCATAGCCTAGGGGTATTTACGCTTGCCTATCAATGGGAAGACGCGAGCCACGCGGGTTCGAAACCAGTGTGCAGCATGTTGACAACAACTCGTGAAATCGTGTTTTGGACCCTACAGTGTAACACATTTTCCCCTTGCTGCACGTGTGTGTTGGTAATGCACAACATAAATTATCTATTTCTGCCAGATATTTCCAAAATTGTGGCACTGTAACCATGTGGATTCGAACCGGTGTGGCTTCTGTTTTTCCATTGGGATGCAAGCGTGAATACCACTAGGCTATGGAATGAAATCTGCGCGAAAATTTCTCAGGGATATGACACTTTAACAGACGATTTTCTGGGAGTAACCACAACTTTATTGTCCAAATATTTTACAAATTACACCTCGGAATGAAACGAAATCCAAACGGCATGCAGATAATACTGCATTATTGGTGCGGATGGTGTCAGATTGTAATGCCACGGCCGTGTTTTTTCACAAAGAAATTACAAGGTGTGTTGTGGAGGAAACAGCGGAGTCACGGTGTCGTGACATCCAATCAAATGTGCTGGTGGTGGTTGTACATTATTGCTTTCTACTTCACGCACTGAATTTAGGAGGAAACAGCTGAATCATGACTCAGCAATCATGCATTTCTCTTGTTGCGTCTTTGGTCACGCACTGCAATGCCAAGAAAGTAAGTAGCGGTGTGGACTCAGGAAAGCAGCCGCACTACTTTTGGCTTACTGTGGGAATAGTAAGGTTTCGAGAAATGCACGGATTTCGCCTTGAAGTAAGTAGATAACTACAAAGTACGTCTGTAGTTCAAAGCTAACATTGCGGGAACGCACCCCAGCTCTCTAGCCACAACTTTCTTTAAACCAGGAAACTTCCCTGTAGCGTCAACAAAGCAACAAATCCCTGCTCGTGAAAGAGAGAAATTGGCTAAAGTACCCTTCGCATTAAAGCCTTATGATTTTGGAACACAACGACAGGTGAATGTAAACAGTTCCCCACGCAGCCAGCTTCATCCGCATACGGTAATCAAACAGTTATGTAGTACACAAGCTACGACAAACAAGCAAAGCACATACGAGCCGAGATAAGAAACGTCAGTTAACACAAACAATAAACCATTGTCGCGACAACATTTTCTTGCGCAAGCAAGCTGACCAAGCACATGATGCGACTTACCACACCTAACATGCCGGTATTATGCGCGAGCTCTCCCTCTGCCTTTATCAGAGTTCGGACTCGCAGTGAGCTCAGAATATCGCAGGCGAAGTCACACAAGCACTTGCACCCA
>NC_085870.1:48500259-48535259 GCF_034702125.1 Engraulis encrasicolus | reverse complement strand
CGGTGGTACACTTAACCACTTAACCATTCACTTAACCATAAAGCAGAAAAAAAGTAGGACACAAGCCCTTTGTCTCAGATGGCGCACTTGTGTCAGTGCACTGACGGTTAGTGCTAGTGTCGTGGAAAAATCTGAGCACTATGCACTGTGCCCTCACTGGAAGTGACGGGTGAGTATACCATCAGCTCACCAAAATATCAGTTGCCTACTGTTTACATTGCACAGCGTGTCATGCTTGTAGTTACATTTCCTTCATCCCAACTGGCAGCTATTTCATATGCAATACCTAAAATGCAATACAAAAGGTTGGTGTCTCAGCAACATTACTTACAGAATTAGGAGACTGTTGACCAAACTCTTCTACTGAACTGAACGCCACGTTTCTTGTCCTCTTGTCTTGTCCTCTCTCTTCTCTCTCCTACTGTAGACTTGGCGTCTCTGCGCCTGAGCGAGGGTGGTGGGGGTGTGTTGGGGGTGTGTGAGGGTGAGAGTGTGGTTCCCCCCCTCTCCGGTGGCTCCTGGGGGCCTTTAGGGGGGCCCCACCTCTCCTACCCCCCCTACACCGCCTCGGCACCCCCCCACCTCCATCCCCATGCCTCCGCCTCTGGCTCTGCCTGCCCCCCCGCGTACTCACACCACTCACACAGCCTGCACAGCACAACACCCAGCAGTCAACACAGCGAACGTAAGTAACACACTCACACACACACATACGTACTCAAAAGGACTTAGTACTATTGGGCGCCTGGGCGTCAAATGTGTGTGAAAATCATCTTTGCCGTGTTACAAATAGAGTCTCACTAGCCATTTGGCCGGTAACTTATTGGGATATGATGTGTGTGTGTGTGTGTGTGATGTGTGTGTGTGCGCGCATTTTGCAGGAAGTCCCAGCAGCAGTTCCAACCCCAGCGTGGGGGGGCGGAGCCAGCAGCTGTTGCCCCGGCAACCGGAGCGTAGGTCACCAGGAAGTGGCCGAGGCAGCGAATCAGAAGGCGGCACGCAGGGAGACGGGGCACGGAGCGCTCACAGCTCAGCCAGTCACGGGAGCCGACACAGCAACAACCAATCAGGGCAAAGCCACGCACCTTCGTTGCTAGGCAACCCCCAATCAGGACATAACCACTCCCAAGGGGCTCGTAGTCACACCCCCTCCGCACACAGCCAGTCTCAGTCGTCCAATCACAGTCGGCCACGCTCCTCACATAGCCACGTAGCCCTCTCCGTGCAGAGCCAATCCCACTCTGCCACGTCATCGCAGCGTAGCCGCCTCCCCTCCCTTCGTAGCCACGCCTCTTCCTGTGGCCCACCCGGCCTCCCCCCACCCCATTCACACAGCCTGACCCGGCACACACACCACACGCTCCCGCACACGCACACACACTCGCACACACACTCGCACGCTCACACACACAGCAGCGGCCCACCCGGAGCCCCGCCCACCAGAGAGTCTCATGACATCGCCGGCCGTCAATCATTCCAGCATCCAACCAACCCCTGCGAAGTGTTTGTGGACATCATGTAGCGCGCGCGCACACACACACACACACACACACGCACACACACAGGGCCGCTGACAGCTTTGCATGGGGGCCCGGAACAAAATCATCTGAAAGTGCCCTCCTGTCAATACATACAATGTAATGGGATCCCAATTCTGGGCCCCCTCTCTCCCTGGGCCTGGGGCAACTGACCCCTTTGTTTCCCCTGAAAGCTTCCCTGCACACACACACACACACACACACACACACACACACACACACACACACACACACACACACACACACACACACACACTCATATGGGGTGACAGGTTAGGATTTTTAATGTTTCAGTTATTTCTGTGTAATGGTTATCATGTAAATTGTTGTTATTTATGTTGTTGCATCATAATTATGTTGATGTTGTTTACATGGACTTTTAGGGGCTGGTTACACGTATGCGGATATTTTTAAATGTTGAAATATTCAAATTACTTTTTCATCCGTTTACGTGTAAACACACCATGTGGATAAAAAATAAAATAAATTGTGACAGGTGCGTGTTAGTCCCTTAAAAAGGGATATTTTTTTAAAAATGTGCTTTCTAAAACTGAGTTTACGTGTAAATGAGAGGCCAAAACGAATGCGTTTTCAAAAATATCCATTTACGTGTAAACTTCCTAGTCTACTGGACACAGGACTGGACTGTAATTGCCAATATGGATTTAAGCTACACAGCTTAATACAGGGTAGTGTGTGTGTGTGTGTGTGTGTGTCTGTGTGTGTGTGTGTGTGTGTGTGTGTGTGTGTGTGTGTGTGTGTGTGTGTGTGTGTGTGTGTGTGTGTGTGTGTGTGTGTGTGTGTGTGTGTGTTTGTCTACTAGGCCTTTATAATGTCACACTGAGGATAAAGAGGGGTGGATAGCAAGAGAGAGAGAGACAGAGACAGAGACAAAGGGCAGAGAGGGAAGGGGAGTGAGATGGAACAGTTTAGAGAGAGAGAGGGAGAGGGAGTGGAGTGAGGGAGACCCTGAGCAGAGATTCTTTAAGTATATAGAGATATGCCAAGATAATAGGTCTCTATGGGCACCTAACGTGACCAGGTTCCGGTCTGCCTAAAGGGGCGTGTCATAATGCTCCTACATTGAATAGAATAGTCCTTAGGTCTGCCTAGGTCTGCCTAAAGGGGGATTTCCCCCCCTCCCCCTTGCAATAATAGAACCCACAAACAATGGGCCAAGGGAACCTCTCTCTCTCTACTCTCTCTGCTCTGAGTGTGTAGTGGAGCATATGGGTCCATGGAGTAGGGATTCTTTGGGTGCTCCAGCACCCCCTAGGGAAAGACACATGCAACTACAACACTGACATCATAAATTCATATACTTGTTTTTTATTTTTTTAATACACATAGCATCCTAAAGGCACCCCCAACTTCAACTTCCAGCGTCCCTGTACGGGTCTGCGTCCCTAAGACGGCAGCGTAATGTTGCATCACAAGGGTTGTGGGGATGTTTTTACTATCACACCAACAAGCCTGCTTCCTTGTTGTAGCCATTAGAGCCCCAGTCTGGTTTCATTTGGTACCTAAACATTACAGACAGACAGTGGTACCCCAAAGACATAAACCTTAACAGCACAGACAGGCAGACAGACAGACAGACGGACAGTGCTGATACTGTACTGTGTTGTGCTGATGTGTCAAAGTCTCTCATCTCTCGCTGATATGGGGGATGGTAGACAGTTTCAGCTCAATTCAGTTTTAGTTGCTGTATGTGTGCGGGCGCATGCACGATTGTGTGTGTATGTGTGAAGGCATTTATCACAATGTTTTTGTTTGCTGACTGTGTAGTGTGTGTGTGTGTGTGTGGTGTGTGTGAGTGTGTGTGTGTGTGAGAGAGAGAGAGAGAGAGAGGCATTTTTCTTGATGTCCATGTTTCTTGACAGCAAGAACAATGTGTGTGTGTGTTGATGTTTGTGTGTTTGTAAGTGTGTTGGTGCGTGTGTGTGCCATGAGTTTTCTGAAACCATTCATCATGATGGTAAATGGAAATGTGTGTGTGTTTGTGCGAGCGTGTGTATGTACTGTGTGCGTGTGTGTGTTTCTTATGAAAACATTTATCATGAATGTGTGTTTCTGTGTGCAGAAGGAAAATTTTGATGTATGTTTTGTGTATTTAGTATGTGTGTATCGGTGTGTGCAAATGTGTGCTTGTGTGTGTTTTTGTTTTCTGGGTGCATTTATCATAAGGTGTGTGTGTGTGTGTGTGTGTGTGTGTGTGTGTGTGTGTGTGTGTGTGTGTGTGTGTGTGTGTGTGTGTGTGTGTGTGTGTGTGTGTAAGAGATGGGGCAGGGCATTTATCAAGATGTTCTTATTCCTGACGGCATGAACAATAAGGTGTGTGTGTGTGTGTTTATGTGTGTGTATGCATGCATGTGTGTGTGCGAGTTTGAGGACATATATCATGATGTTTGTATTTTTGGCGACATGAACAATAAGGTGTGTGTGTGTGTGTGTGTGTGTGTGTGTGTGTGTGTGTGTGTGTGTGTGTGTGTGTGTGTGTGTGTGTGTGTGTGTGTGTGTGTGTGTGATCCACTAGACTCAGGTTTGATATGTCGTCAGTCCAGAAGACGCAGGTTTTCATGATGACCAGTGTAGACTACCAGCACAGACAATTCACACACACACACACACACACACACACACACACACACACACACACACACACACACACACACACACAGACACAGACACAGACACAGACATTGAAGTGTCCAAATGGTAAAGAGCCTTGCTGGTTTTGTAAAACAGTGTTACTGACGTATGTTTTGTATTTCAATATAAATATACATTTTCTGTTTGTTTGTTTGTTTTGCCCCGCCCCCCAAAGTTTTTCAAAGAGAACAATCAGTCATTCTTTTGTATGTCATGTCATGTATGTCATGCATTCAAGTGTTGAAATAAAATAGTTTATCTGTGTGTTGGGTGGTTAGCATTTATTGGTAATAATGTTCACCAAAAAGGTCGGCATCTGTGCCTAGACTTTAGAGCCGTGTATTGCTTGGTACGTCTGCTCACAACAAACTAGTGATCACTCAAAGTAACAAAACCAGAGATGTACACAAGGCTTACGTAGAAAAATGTATATTGTAGTCGAAAAGTTACATAAGAAGTCAGTGGCTAACTTTTCGGCTACAATATACATTTTTCTACAGAAGCCTTGTGTGCACCTCCTTCTTTGTTACTTCGGTTATGTTCACCACAGATGATACACATGTTCAAGAGTCATATTGTATGAAGTGAGTTATATTAAGATTAAGGTACACTGTGTAGGATGGTGTCCAGTGTAAGCATTGCAACTATACTGCTCTTTGAAACTGTGCTGCCTATAGGCCAGTTTTATATTTTAAAGAATATTTACTAAGTAATAAAGTAATACTTACTAGTATGACCAAAGACAAGTAAGTTTAGCAGCTAAAAATATCTATTCCTGGATATTCTAAATGGCGGACATGGAGAATATATACCTTGTCATGTATGAAAAGTGCAATTTTCCCAGTCATAAATAAGTGTAATGTGATGTAATTATGAATAATTAGAATATGGTGGTAAGAATTCGTGAAAAGGGTAATATTTGTGAATGGGCAGCATGAATTCTGGGAAGCCCAAACGGTCGCATGTGTCTATGAAAATATCCACATACACTACAGGTCTATTTCCAAGTCTTCGCTAAGCTGCCTTGACTCACATGTGAACTTCACTGCTATGCCATCCCCTTACTAATCCATTTAGTTCAATATGATATCGGTCCACTTTTGCAGCCATCAACTCATCTGGGAAGGCTGTCCACAAGTTTGAGGAGTGTATCGAATTCAGAATTGTTGACCATTCTTCCCAAAGTGCATTCTTGAGGTCACACACCAGTGCTTAATTTGAGGGGGAGCTAGCTCCGGAACCTCAAATGAGAGCTCCGGAACCTTGGATGGAACCTCAGGGAAAGACATCACAGACCCCCTCCCCCATTTTCCAGATATGCTATTTTTGCATTGTATTTGTATTTGTAGAGTGGTGGGGACAAGTTAGGTTCATCTCAAAAGTGGTATGGAAATCTAGGCGTGTCAAGTTAGTTGAAACAGCAAAGAGGTGTGTGTGTGCGTGCAAGAGAGAGAGAGAGAGAGAGAGAGTGTGTACGGTGTGTGTGTGTGTGTGAGTGAGAGAGAGAGAGAGAGAGAAAGAGAAAGAGAAAGAGAGATAGCATGTACAGGACTGTACATATATGAAATTCAGCCCGTATCACTCAGCACCGACCTCCTCAGACCAAAACAGTTCATATAATCACCAAAACTGGGTCAGCTTGAGCCATGGTGCATAATGTCAATGCTCAGCGTTTCAGAACTATTAGCCTAGATCAGGGGTTCCCAAACTTAACCATGACAAGGCCTCCCATACACATGCAAGAAATCATTTAACAAACCAACAATTGAACAAATAAAGAGACCCTGGTGAAAAACATTACCTCTTTGACAGTGGAAATTAAATATTTTTTTATTTGGTTGTTTTTTTTAGAAAGAAAGATTAATTCAAGATTAAATATTCTTTTTATTCTTCCTAAGGGAAATTTGTTTTGGACATGCATACAGCTGTCACATAGCGCGCAACACATGTGCGACCATTTTTTCGATAAACTGGGAAAATGTTTCTTGTCAAAAAAGGGTCTAACTAAGATACTTGGAAAAATAATTCCCTTTCAGATTATCATCAGCAACTCCACCACCACACTGCTGGCATTTGACACACATGTGACAATTGTGATAAATTACACAATTTATGATTCCATAAATCCAGACCTACATTTATAATGCAACCCGTGTTAGGATCTTGATTCTCACGCAATTATATTTACATTTGTGGTCCTCTTGATGAGAAATAATATTTCTCCCAACCAATTCGATAACTCCACCTACATTAATGGTCGACCCTGGTGTGAGGAGTTTAACCCACACTCCCAATAACGTAAATTCAATTGCATAACTGCAGTTGTACCTACAGTGCCCATGGAATGTGGCATCTGGGCAGGCTGGTTGGTATCAGCTCAGCCCTGTGCAGTGGTAGTGGGGGCAGGCAGATTGGACTGTGTAGTGTGCCCTGATTACCCATAGCAAGTGTCTCTCGAGAAGTCATGGTGGTGTGGATATTGTGTGGTGGAGAAAACTCTTTGAAAAAATTGATTTGTAACCGCCGGCCAGGCTGTATACCGCCCACGGCTGGTGAACATTAACTGGTTAAGAAAATGATGTGAACATTTTAGAGGTGAACTTCAGGGCATAATCTAACACTGTGCGATCTGATTCTCGATTCTGATTAGCTGATAGCCATTGTAGATCGGTGTAAACACACACCATTCCAACTGAAGATTCTATGCGAGTCTTGATAATGAGGATCTGGTGCAGAGGCCAGGGCCCCTAGGCTAGGTTGCTGTAGGCCCCCGCAGAAGGCAAATTTCACAAGAATGACAGACAGACGTCATAATTCCAAGCAGGGAATTAAGGCTAGCATGTCTGTCAACTGTGGAGGGGAAAATAAACAAGATTTTAAACTTCATTACTCAACATGGCAGCTTGTCATAATTCTGCAATCCTCCCCGGTAGGTGGGGGCCCTAGGCTGCATCCATATCTAGCCTGTACGTTAATCTGGCAGTATGCCAAACTGTGGGGAAGCAACACAAAAGAAACACACACAGAGAAACTGAAATGGACTACACAGTTCACAACGCACCCACACACGCATGCACACACACACCCACACAGTCAGGCACGCATACAAACAGAAACTGAAACGAACTACACAGTTCAAAACAAAACCAGGCCAGTACAATAACTTCACACGAGACCTGTAACCTTCA
Organism: Engraulis encrasicolus; assembly: GCF_034702125.1. Classification (NCBI taxonomy): domain Eukaryota; kingdom Metazoa; phylum Chordata; class Actinopteri; order Clupeiformes; family Engraulidae; genus Engraulis; species Engraulis encrasicolus. The sequence goes on along the minus strand of NC_085870.1, from coordinate 48,527,881 downwards.
GCAGTAAATCCCGTACTTGTCTGTGTGAGAGAGAACTGCCTGTAAATAGTAAATACCTCTCACCACAACAGACGTGCTGGGAGTGGAAACACTTCAGCAGATCCTGAAAGACTTCGCCAGCAGGAGTATTTATAGCCATACTGGCAGAGGTGAGAAGTTTGCATTTCCTTATGTGTGGTGTCTGTCTATCTAGCTACGGTATGTACTGGTCCTTCTCAAATAATTAGCATATTGTGTTAAAGTTCATTTTCCCCCCATAATGTAATGATAAAAAAATTGATATGTTTTACATTCATTGCACACCAACTGAAATATTTCAGGTCTTGTTTTGTTTTAATATTGATGATTTTGGCATACAGCTCATGAAAACCCCAAATTCCTATCTCAAAATATTAGCATATCATGAAAAGGTTGTCTAAACAAGCTATTAACTTAATCATCTGAATTAACGAATTAACTCTAAACACTGGTAATAGCTTCCTGAGGCTTTAAAAAAGTCCCAGCCTGGTTCATTACTCAAAACCGCAGTCATGGGTTAGACTGCCTACGTTTAACATTGAAGTCAATGGCAGTGGCATTGCATGAGAGTTATGGAAGCCCAGATATCCTTGATGCTTAGCTGTCATCTGTTTTTTTTGTGTGATCTGGTGACCCACACTTCCCTCTTCATTATACCCCATAGATTTCCATACCACATGTTTCTATTTGAAAAACTAATTCTAATTCTAATTTGCCAGAAATGAAACCCCATTGAAAGTCAATGGAATGTTCTGTCTGGTGATTTGGAATGTACATAACCACCAAAATACGTAAGCGTGGTATAGAAATCTATGGGGTATAATGAAGAGGGAAGTGTGGGTCACCAGATCAAAGAACAAAAAACAGCTGACAGCTAATATGCAATGCCACTGCCATTGACTTAAATGTTAAACACAGTCAGGTCAGCAGTCTAACCCATGACTGCGGTTTTGAGTAATGAACAAGGCTGACACTTTTTAAAGCCTCTGGATTTTACTGGCTTTTACCAGTGTTTAGAGTTAATTCGTTGATTCAGGTGATAAGGTTAATAGCTTGTTTAGACAACCTTTTCATGGTATGCACATTTTTTGGATAGGAATTTTGGGTTTTCATGAGCTGTGCGCCAAAATCATCAATTTTAAAACAATACAAGACCTGAAATATTTCAGTTGCTGTGCAATGAATCTAAAACATATTAGAGTTTATCATTACATTATGGGGGGAAAAAGGAATACAATATGCTAATTAAACACAATATGCTAATTATTTGAGAAGGACCTGTATGTATGTATCTACTAGTATATACTGTATACTAAAACCCCAATATTACCCCAGCGCATTAACTCCCTAGCGCACAGGCCATGTTATAACCTTACTGTCAACCAGCATTTTAAAAGGTGTATGCCACTATTTTGGGGCTTAATACAGTTAAAACCGTTGGCTGGGGTTTATAAAGGTGGTAAAGTGTCTTATTTTTCATGTTAAGCATTGTCTTGCTTTAAGACAAGTTAAAAGAGGGAGTATGTCGCTAAGCTAGTGAAAGTCAATGGATCCGTGTAGCATGCTTTATAACCTTTATAAACCCTGGCCAACGATTTTAACTGTATTAAGCCCCAAAATAGTGGCAGACCCCTTTAAAGGCTATGTCCTAATTGAAATGTGATTTGCAATATATTCCAAAGATCTTCCAAAGATAGCCTGTATTCCAAAGATCACATACAGCATCTTCTACTGCAGTGGTTCCCAAACTTTTTCAGCCGGGACCCCTTTTGGACTTTAGAATATTTTCACTTACTGAGATCGTGGTCTTTGGATGCAGGACACATTTACCAACACATGATTGAGAAATGAAAATATAGCAGCATATTTTGTTCTTTGAAAATATAAATGAAACATTGCCACTTATGTACTTGCAGATGGATCCCACTGATGTTGACTACGGATACGACTATTCCGATAATTACACTGTCACTGACTACGTTGACAATTATGAAGATGATGTTCTATCACTGTGTGATATTGACAGCTTCCACAACTGGTACGATACTCTACAGCTGTACATCTACTCCCTCGTCTGTGCTGTTGGCCTCGTGGGCAATACCGTGGTGATCCTCAGCTCTGCGTGCTGTAGCAGGAAAACCAAGAAATGCATGACCATGACTGACGTGTACCTGATAAACATGGCACTGGCAGACATGGTGTTTGTGATGGCTCTTCCTGTGACCATCTTCTATGAGCGTAACGGCTGGCCTATTATGGGTGTCGGAGCCTGCAAGTGTGCAAGGGGAGCATACAGCATCAAACTGCACTGCAGTGCACTGCTGCTGGCCTGCTTCAGTGGAGACCAACATGCGGCCATCGTAAAGGCCAAGGGCAGCAGCTCCATGGAGAGCTTCATGCCCTTGGACGGGGACAGGGACAAAGACAAGGCACAGCCCATTGATACCTCCATACTACAGGGCAGGGCCGGCAGCTCCATGCCACAGGGCAGGGACATTTCCATGGCACAGCTCAGGGAGAGATCCTGGGCGTACCGCCTGCTTGTCTCCCTCGCCATCTGGGCACTGGCTGTCGTCCTGTCCGTGCCGACATTCATTTACACCACACTTCACCAGAGCTCTGTGGACCGGAGCTACTACTCTGTGGACCACGACTTGAACCAGAGCTATGTGGATGATGACTTGAACCAGAGCTATGTGGATGATGACTTGGACCAGAGCATTGCAGAGCATGATGACTTGACAGTGTCAGCTGAGTGTGCGTTCAACTTAATCGTCGGAGATTTCACCAGCATGGTGATCCTGGTCCCCGTGCAGATCTCCTTGGGGTTCTTCCTGCCGCTGCTGGTCGCCGGTTTCTCCTGTGTGCGTGTCACGGTCACATTGCTCCGCACCAAGACCTTCTGCCAGCACGAGGCCACATGCATGGTGCTAACTGTGGTCTTCGCCATGTGTCACCTGCCCTACAACGCAGTGCTGCTCTACCACGTAACCAACTGGAAGATGCAGATGTCCTGCAAGGTGGTGGTGACGTTGTTAACGGTGACGGAGGTGACGCGCAGTGTGGCCTACGTACACGGCTGCCTCTACCCCTTCCTCTACGCACTCACCATATGGGTGTTCAGACGCCGTGTACAGCGGAGAGCAAACACCGACTGGAGATCCACTTGAAGACAGGCGTTTGACTACGTCATCCCAGCACAGACCCAGTCACTAGAGCCAGAGGTGCCAGATGAAAACCCATCATCTTCTACTACTACGTGTTAGGCAGATGAGAACATATTTCACTGTTAGGTATTACTGTACACCATCTTCCATTGTTAGTGCTACTCTATGTTAGGCTTGGGGGCAACCACCATTTTGACATTGGCCACTCCGACATAGGCTTCCGCCATTTTGACATACTGCCACTCCGATATCCCACCATTCTGACACTTTGATAACACCATTTCGACAGTTTTTTTTATACTGCCACTGATACTGTTGATACTGTGGATGTGTGGTGTGCTGATTACAGTATCTCATATGTATATCCAATACAGGCGCACACACATATACACGCACACACACACATACACATATATTGAAGTGGCCAAATGGATAAGAGCCTTGCTGGTTTGTGTTACTGACAGATGTTTTGTATTTGAATATATAAAATATAAATTTCTGTTTGTTTGGTTTGTTTCTCCCCCCAAGTCTTTTTCAAAGAGAACAATCAGTCATTCTTTTGTATGTCATGTACAGTATGTCATGCCTTCAAGTGTTGAAATAAAAAAGTTATCTGTGTGTTGGCCATGGAGGCATTTGGTCCTGTGGAACAGGAACAATTCTATTGAATTGCCTGTTGGTTTACTAACCCATCCATCTAATCCATAAAATCCATTCTAATGCGTCTGCATGCGTGTCCTTTCATTTGGAGAGTACATTTGACCATGCTGTCTGGTTTTGACAGCGAACACTGCTTAGAACAACTCCCTAAAACAAAACTGAAAGTTTACTGCAAGGCTGTAATGTTTGCAAACCCGGAGATATTGGATATATATTGGATATATTGTGCGCTTTGCGCACTTAACCAGACATCTTTACATAAGGTCACATACGGACGGGAACAGAATTACCAAGGGTAATTTCTCTGGACCGTTTTACAGGAGGTAAAACTTGCGGTGAAGTTTACCTGACTCCGCTATCTTTACTGACATGGCGGACGGGACTACATTTCCCGGTTATTATTAGGCTACTTTACCCCAGGTCCCCTCATTAAACTAGTCCCGTCGGAATAGGGCTTTAGACTTGGACTTGACTGGGGAACGACTTGGACTTGGTCAAATGTATCTTAACTTGACTTGACTCGGACTTGAGACCAAGATCATCTTCAATAAAAATCGAAGGATGAAAGATCTGCGTTGTAACTGTCTTACTAGCACAAAATAAAATAAGACTTAACTTTGTGAAAGGGTCAATCAATTTATTGTACAATATATTCATTTATTTATTGTACGATACAATTTATTGTAGAAAAGTGAGATGACGAAAAAGCATTACAGGAAAAGAAAATAATTAAGGATAAAAAAAGAGAATGAAGGAAGTCTGCGCAAGGGTAGTGTCTCAACAACAGCAGCATGTGAGTGATTCTCTAATTCGCCTACACTTTTAAGTCCGTGGATTTTATTTGGCAATTCCACTAACTAATAACTGCATCCAATGATGTTTTGGACATTAGAAAACATTTATCTTTCATATAATACAGAAAGTGTAGACATAGCATTATTTCCCTCAGCAAGAATGAATATTTAATACTGGTTTTGGGAGTTTTCATGCCGTCCTGTTTTCCAAATGTCAGATTCAGTCCTCATATTAGCATGTAAAGAAACTTGTTTTGCCCAAGACGATTGCAAATGTTGATTCACAGTAATCATCACAATATGACAAAACTGTCAGAAAGACCACTGTCCTTTCCATTATACATGAAATTTGCCATTTTGTGTGTGTCCACAAAAACTGTGTTAACCGTGTCACGGTCTGAAACCTCCTCCATAAATCAGTAATGGTTTGGTCTTAGGCCATACGAATAACATCACGTGATGTCATAACCTCTTTGGCAGGATACGGGAAGACTTTTTGGTAAATTTTGAGCTCCATCCTTCCATAATTTAATCCATTCTTTTTCATGTTCTCATAGCGGGAAAATTGCCTGTCAACTGTGTTATCAACATATTCATAAGAATCTGAATTAGAAATCACATGTAGAATAACACAGATAAAGCATACAGATACATGAATTGATTAAGGTGTTGTGGTGGAAATTCTGAGGTCCTCAGTTAGCACAACACCATAAAAATGGCTGAAATGTCAACGGTGTCACCGTCAATGGTGTTACAATTAAGTATGACAGTCAGGGTTGCCAGATGAGGTTGATGATTTCCAGCCCAAAAAATGATCAAAATCCGCCCTAAAAACCCGCCCAACTCTATTGATTTATATGGCAGTGGGAAGGTTTTTCTGATAGATGCCATTTTTACCCGCACACGGCCATCCTAAGCAGCCCAATTGGGTGGGAACCAGCCCAATCTGGCAACACTGATGACAGTTGAGGAGGAGTATGTTTTTGCCAATTTTTATCCATATTGACAGACAAACAAACAAAATAATTTGTGTTCTAGGGAGATGAGTTTGTCTGCTCTGTTTTTTTCTCCTAAAAAAGTGCCGACTTGTTCCCCTGCACAGTTGACCGTAACACCATTGAGTAACACCGTTGACTGTTTTGAAAGTGTTTTTGCGCTATTGATCCCTTATGTGTTGGAAAAATCCTATGAACATACACTAAGGATTATCTCTGGAGAAGGAAGTCTTGTGTAAGGAGGGTGACTATATTCAAATCAGACGTTACAGGGATTTATGATGAAAAATGTGTCAGTCTGTATCACAGTGACTCATAAAATCCTACTTATGAAGCTCAACAATCACATTTTCTATATCAGTTGCACAGATTAATGACAACATTACTGCTAAGGGACATAAGCACTTTCAAACATATATTGTTTCAACTCTGTAGTATTTTTATATATGTTTGAAATGACATAGTATTTGTCCATAACACTGTTGACAAAATAATTAAGCAAATGTTCGTTTTCATTAGAGTATTTATCAAATGATTTAAGATTAAGCTTGGCAATTTGTTTGTTTGGAAACTTAAATATATACAATATGTAAACATCTAGGTCATTTAGTGGAAAAAATACTGATAATTGACATTTTGCTTTTGCCAAAAGCGTAGGGGAATCGTAGAATCACTCATGTATATCTGGTAAATGACAACATGGAGGCAAATGTTTTATAGACCTTCTTCATTACCACAGGAGACACGTACGCTAAAGATATTAGCCTCTACAGATGGGGTCACCGGCGGGCCTATTCAATATTTGCTGAAAATATTCAACTACATCATAACAACATTGCTATGACAGTACCTGGAGATTAAGACAAAGCCATTACAATTTTGGTGACAGGTTGTAACATAGGCTCCATTCTAAGGGGTTAAGCATAGTTAGTTGGGATGTAGGGATCCGACGCCTGTCTTGAAGCGGTTCTCCAGTTCGTGTACGCCCTCCGCTGTACACGGTGTCTGAATACCCCCACGGTGAGGGCGTAGAGGACGGGGTAGAGGCAGCTGTGTACGTACGCAACAACTCGCGTCACCAACACCACTGTATCCAACGTCATCTCCGCATTGCAGGACCTCTCCGTCTTCCAGTTGGTTAGGTGGTAGATCTGCGCTGCGTTGTAGGGCAGGTGACACATGGCAAAGACCATGGTTAGCACCACGCACGCAGCCTCGTGCTGCCACAAGGCCTTGGTGCGGAGCAATGTGACCGTGATGCACACGCAGCAGAACCCGGCGACCAGCAGCGGCAGGAAGAACCCCAACGAGATCTGCACGACATTAAAATTGAAGACACACTCAGCTGGCATTGTCAAGTCAGCATGCTCCGCAAACCCAAGGTCCAAGTCGTAGTCCACATAGCTCTGGTTGAAGTCGTGGTGCACATAACTCTGGTTCAAGTCTTGATCCAGAAAGAAGATCTGGTCCACAGAGCTCTGGTGAAGTGTGGTGTAAATGAACGTTGGCACGGACAGGATGACAGCCAGGGCCCAGATAATGAGGGAGACAAGCAGACGGTACATCCAGGATCTCTCCCTGACCTGTGCCATGGAGCTGTCTCCGTCCTGTAGCAAAGAGCTTCTTCCCATGGGCTGTACCATGGAGCTGTCCTTGCCCTGTTCCATGTCCCCGTCCCCATCCTGTAGCATGGAGGTCTCCCCGGCCTGTGCCACGGTGGAGCTGCCTCTGGCCTGTACGATGGCTGTGTATCGGTCTCCACTGAGGCAGGCTAGGAGCAGTGCGCTGCAGTGCAGTTTGATGCTGTAGGCTCCCCTCGCAAGTTTGCAAACTGCGACACCCATAACAGGCCAGCCGTTACGCTCATAGAAGATGGTCACGGGAAGAGCCATCACGAACACGAGATGTGCCACTGCCATGTTTATCAGGTACACGTCAGTCATGGTCATGCGCATCCTGGTTTTCCTGCAGAAGCACGCATAGCTGAGGATCACCGTGATGTTGCCCACGAGGCCGACAGCACAGACGAGGGAGTAGATGCATAGCTGTAGAGTATCGTACCAGTTGTGGAAACTGACAGTATCACACGGTGATGGAACATCATCTTGGTAATAATCATATTGAAAGTCAACATCAGTGGGATCCATCTGCAAGTATATAAGAGGCAATGTTTCACTGACATTTTCAGAGAACAAAACATGCTGCAACACTTTCATGCCTCAGTCATGTGTCCTGCATCAAAAGATCTCAGGAAATAAGACCAACGTGAACCCGCTAAGCTGACAGCCTTACTTTACCGGGGCAGCCTGTTGGTCTTATGATCAGAGGGTTGCAGAATCAAATTCCACCCTTACCTCTCCCTACACCTTACACATTATAAAGACTTAATCCATTATAAAGTAAATAATTAAATAATGATGAACAAAGCGTCGACAAATGTTTGTAAATGAGTGGGAAATATATGTATTATGTATATAATCAACACCCAGTAAATTACAAAGTCGCTTTGGTTAAAAGAAGTGTTGCACCGATACCAGTATCGGACGGGGCCCAGATCGGCACTTAAATAATGGTATTGGTATCGGCGAGTACCAACAAAGAGGGCACTGATACCATTTAACGATGCTTGTATGACACTTGAACGCAGACTTGAACGTAGTTATTTTTACATCAGAGTAAAAAGTATAAAAAGTTCTACCAGATTCACTTTGTACAATGTTAATCTTTTTCCTGTTTCACAAAGGTAGGCAGCAGCCTGACAAAGCCATGATAGCAAGGATTTTACATCCAAGTACTGTAGTAAGCAGCTCTTCATATATATATATATATACATTTCAAACAGAGTGGTATCGGTATGGTATCGGTATGGGTCGATACCGCACAGCAAGGTATCGGGTATTGGTATCGGGGTAAAAGAAATGGTATCGATGCAACACTAGTTAAAAGCATCACTATGTCCATGGGTGCCACCAGGGGGGTCACAGATTTTAAGGGCCCAAGCACTGACATCACTGACAGGGGCCCTAAAGGGGGCCCAAAGTCGAATCTTTCATGCGGCCCAAAATTTCTGGTGTAAGGTCAAATTGCTGAACGACAGAAACCTACTAGACTCTTACAGTAGAAAATACTGTGTGTGATTTCTATGGGATGTATTGCAAATCACATTTGAATAACGTCACATACTAATATATTTCATATGCAACACTCATCTTCTGCCAGCAATATTCTGGTTTTAATAAACAAACTGTAGAATAGATAGATAGACAGACAGACACCTACAAGGAAATGACAGATTCTCACCTGTGCCCGTATGGTTAGTAATACTCCCACTGGTGAACTGTTCCGGATCTGCTCAGGTGTATATCTGCTCTCAGCCCTTCTGTTGTGGTGAGAGATATTTACTGTATACGGGCAGCTCTCTGTGTCACACACACACACACACACACACACACACACACACACACACACACACACACACACACACACACACACACACACACACACGCATGTGATTTACAGGGAACCAGCTAGATTCACTGAACTGTGGAGTCTGTTTTTGTTTCTGTGTGTGTGTGTGTGTGTGTGTGTGTGTGTGTGTGTGTGTTTCTTTACCGCAGCTTGGCATACTTACTATCAGGCAGGACCGGTTTTGAAAAAAAAAATTGTCCGCTGTGCAGAGTAAAGTTGAAAACCTTAGTGCTCCTCTCCACAGTTGATAGACACGTTATCTTTACTACCTGTCTTCAAGTTATGACGCTGTCTAGGTCATTTTTGCCAGGAAATTTGCCTTTCCGGGGGACCTACAGCAACCTGTACTGGCGTGCAAAACAAGAACGCAGTTACTCCGATTCCTGGCAAACCGAGAAAAAAGTTTCCTTTCTGTCCCGACAACTGTGTTGTCAGCAAAGTGGTGGTGACACTTCCATGTAATACTTTTTAAGGATAGAAATGTATACACACTCAAAAATGAAGTTACTGCGTTCTTGGCTGCTCTACTCTCAAACCACTGTTTCAATGGAGAAGTGCCGTAACTCACGTGACTTACTGCGTTTTTGGCTTGTACGACGTAACCTCTTAAAACCAAAACACCAGTAACTTCCTTTTTTGTAGTTTTTGCACTTTCAACATGATTTTTCTCTAAAACGGGAAAATATTGGACCACAGTTTTTTGACATAAGACAAATTAGGTATTTTAAAGCCCATTTCCGATCTAAACTCAATTTTGACCAGATATGCAGTTACTGTGTTCTTGTTTGATAAGGCAGTGTAGCCTAGAGGCCCCATCCCATCTTCTTCCGGCCCTGCGTACTATATCTGATGAGTTTCGATCGTGTTGCTGTTGTGGCGTTTCCCTTCAAATCCCATTATTTCAGTGGTTCCCAAACTGTTTCACCCCCTTTTGGATTTAAGAGCATCCCCCCCCCCACCCACACACACACACACACACACACCTAGCCACCTAGTTACCGCCATATCTAGCCTGTGGGGCCCCTGGTAGGCGGGGGTGACCTAGGCTGTAGCCATATCTAGCCTGTGAGGCCCCTAGGCCATATCTAGCCATATCTGGCCCTGACTGTACGCCAAGCTGCAGGGAAGCAACAGAAAGGAAACATCCTAAGCCTCAAATTTGCAGACGTGGGGAGAAACAGGGTGCATCGCATGCTTTGAAAATACTGAATTAATTTGGCAACAAGGAGCGAAATAAAGTTTTGAAACAAGTTTAATTATGCAGCTGAAGCACTGCATGTGCAGAAGAGCTCCAATAAGAAGTCCAGCCAGTCACTAAAATAACTAACACGACATGGATTAATGTTGATCTTCACAAATGTGTGCAAGCGACTGTTCTTGTAGAACTTGGGAGCAATGAAAAACCTTTAGAGAGGGGACAGTTGCGATGACAGTTTACTGACACTGCCCAGGCTTTGTTTTACAGTTGTATGATAATGAGTTAGGCTTTAATTGAAAGAGCAGATGACACAAGAGTGCATATAGAAAGGAATGTGTAATGAATGTGAATATAGATATAAATGTGTAATATATGTTGTTCAGCCCTTTTACTGGGAGGAACTATGAAAACCTGGCCCTCTGCGACTTTTAATTGCACCCCTCATATAGAGTGTGTGTGTGTGTGTGGGGGGGGGGGGGGGAAAGTACATTCTCTGTATAGTAGGGCCTATATGTCTGTGCGTTAATAATGAAATTGTGCCAAGAAATTTCACAGTGTTCCTAATTTTTTATCTGTGCTCCTATTTTTTCATAGAGCTAAGCATAGACCCCTGCATGAGAGACGAATGAAACAGTGTGTTGTAAACACAAATCAGCTTCGGCAATCATTTTTTATGAAACACACATGAAAGTGTACTACAAGTACTATGTAAAATATTATGTAATTTCTCGAAATAAAAGGGGGTGAAATATGCCAATACTGCCGTACAATTTAAAAACATCTAAAAATATGCTACAATGCTACACGGATCCATTGACTTTCACTAGCTTAGCGACATATTCCCTCTTTTAACTTGTCTTAAAGCAAGACAACGCTTAAAATGAAAAATAAGACACTTTACCACCTTTATAAACCTCAGCCAACGATTTTAACTGTAGTAAGCCCCAAAGTAGTGGCATACCCCTTTAAACCCTTACACTTTGCTGCGCAGGCTTGGGTGGTGTGGGGGCCCTAAGTAACGGGGGGACTTTGGTACTTTGGTAGTGCGGGGGCCCTAAGCCATCTGGGCTGAGCAATGAATCACTTTAGAATAGGGACACTGTTCAGGGTTTGTTCACACAGTGTGTCGGGAGCTTATACACATTGTATTCTTTCTGCCACTTACTACTACTACTACTATATTACTAAGGTTATATTAGTAATAAATCCCTAATTGGGCATGAACAAGACATTTGTGAATACATGCTCAACAACTGTCTTATTTTGCTTGTACATGCCTTACAAGCAGGGTTGGGGAGTAACGGATTACATGTAACGGCGTTACGGTAAAAGAATACAAAATCAATGTAATTGTAATCCGTTACATTACAAGCAAAAAAATATGTATTCAGATTACAGTTACATTCAGTGGGAATGGGGATTACTTAACAGGATTACAATTCTTGCGAAATTGCGTCTTTGGTCCCTTTTATTTATTTAATTATTATATTAACTGATTTATTTATTCATTTATTGTTATGCCGCGGCTTGTATGTTGTGATTTTTGGTTTTTCGCCGGAATCATCACCTGTTACGTAATGACGACAGTGACAGTAGCATTCCTGACCGACCTACGTTCTCTCAGCCTTGCTTCCCTTCCCTGCTGGTGGGAGTGTTCAATAGTTCGTTGTCGTTGCATCAATCACTCAGTCAAAGAAGTACAGAGCAGTCGTGAGCAATGGAGAAAAATGCATTTACCCGGTGGAAATACAATAAACATTTCATTTTCAAGGAAGACAAGGGCGCCAATATCGATGTCCAGTGCCGGTTGTGCTGTGGGGGCAGCCATTGTGTACATAGTTCAACCTGGTTAGGGGTTGGGTGTGGGGTGTGCCTTTGTTGATTTTGTATATAGCTGTTATTTTTTTTTTCAATAAATTGAACTGTGGTCAGGACTTGCTGTGTGTACTTTAATTGACAAACTAAGCCTAAGTAAGCTTTCCTCAATTTATTTTAAGTCATTGTAAGTGTTTGGGGGGAAAAAGCATGATTCACTTAAGTCATTATAAGTATTTTGGGGGAAAAGTAATCCAAAAGTAATCCAAAAGTAATCCGTTACATTACTTAAATATTGAAGTAATGGGATTACATTACTGAATACATTTTTGAAAGAGTAATTTGTAACTTTACCGGATTACATTTAAAAAGTAACTTCCCCAACCCTGCTCACAAGTTACTTACACAGGCATTAATAGTGTATGTATTAGTGGGAATAGATGTATCCCTAAAATAAAGTGTTACCATAAAATTGAGAATACTGTATGTATTTGTCATTATTGTAATAACTTAGTAGTAAGACAATTTGATTTCATACATAGGGAATGCTGGAAATGCAGAGGATGGCTACATCACTAGATAGACATGAGATTAAATATGAACAGTAAAATATGTGCATTGCAAATAATGAAGTCATCTCTGCTACATATACCGCTCAATAATTTGCCAATAATATAGGCTAATAATGTAGGCAGACAGCATATTTGGTCAACCATCTCTAAAAGAGGAAATATTTAGTCATTTTCTAAGATGAAAGAATTTTTTTTTTATCAAAGCTTTTTTTAAGTTATTGTAAGGCCAATAACGTCGCCCAATGACCTGCAAAATACCTCATTACATTATTGTCAGAATGTTATTACATTATTGGTAGATAAATATTATTACATTATTTGCAACTTTATTATGTTTCAAATGGGCCCAAATTATTACGTTACTGGCAGGTTATTCCGTTATTGGCATCGTTATTACATTATAAAAGCTTTTTTTTGAGCGTAAGGCTAATAACGTTGGCCTATTGGCAGAATGTTATTACGTTATGGGTAGGGAGGTTATTACGTTATTGGCAAGTTATTACGTTTCAAAGGGGCCCAAATTATTACGTTATTGGCAGTTATTACGTTATTGGCAGTTATTACGTTTTGGGTTGTAACAGTCCTCACCACTTTAGGCTAACGACAACACAGTTGCCCGTCCAGAAAGGAAACTTTAAATCCTTTTTTTCTCAGTAGGCCTACCAGTAAGCTGAGTTACTGCGTTCTGAAATTGTAGGGTAGGAATAGTTTCTCCATGACTTCAAAAAGGCGTTTGACAGTGTCCATCGTGAGAGCCTATGGAAAATCCTAAGAGCATACGGAATACCTGCCAAAATAGTCAACATCATCAAAATGTTCTATGAACACTTTGAATGCAGTGTCATCTTGGACAACACCCTTTTACATTTCCTGTAAAATCTGGAGTCAGACAGGGCTGCGTCCTCTCTCCCATCCTGTTCCTCATCAGCATCGACTGGGTAATGCGACAAACAACAGCTGGCAGACCCCGTGGAATCCAATGGACACCGTTCTCCTTTTTGGAAGACCTTGATTTCGCAGACGACCTTGCAATTATGTCACCCACACATAGCCACCTCCAAGAAAAGACCAACCTGCTAAACAACCATGCAAAGCAAACTGGTCTGTACATCAACCAAATGAAGACCCAGGTGATGTGCATCAACACTGCAGCAACACGACCAATCACCATCGATGGAGAGGCACTAAAATGCGTGGAGGAATTTCCATACCTTGGAAGCATCATTAGCAGTGAAAGCGGGACACAAAAGGACATCAAGACGCGCCTGACCAAAGCAAGAGGGGCCTTCAGCCAACTCCATAACATCTGGAAGTCCAAGCAGTACAGCCTCAGAACAAAAGTCAGGCTCTACAACAGCAATGTCAAGGCTGTCCTGCTGTATGGCTCTGAGTGCTGGAGAGCAACAAAGCAAGACATGCAAAAGATTGATGTCTTCCATAACCACTGCCTCCGTAAAATCTGTAACATCTTTTGGCCAAACAAGATCTCAAATGAAGAACTTTACAAGAGGACAGGCAGCTCACATATGTCTCTTGAAATTCAGAAACGTAGACTACGATGGCTCGGCCATGTATTCAGAATGCCCAATGAAAGAACACCTAAAGTCGCCCGAGATGGACCCCGGTCGGGAAAAGAAAGAGGGGAAGGCCAAAGAACACCAAGCGAAGGACCGTGATGACAGAGCTAAAGGGGATGGGGCTGTCCTGGGATGGAGCACCTACGCCAAAGCACGAGACAGGGTTCAGTGGCAGTGCATGATTGCAGGCTTATGTCCCAGCCGGGACGAAGAGGATAAGTAAGTAAGTAGTTATAGTTTCTCCATGCGCCAATGTAATAGGCCTACTGAAATATTTTTTTTGCTTGTTTTTCATCAGCATCCCCCCCCCCCCCCCCCACACACACACACACACACACCCCGCCTCCATGGGGAGACTGCCCCCATAGTTTCCAAACATTCTGTGGGAAACAAGGCTGGGAACAGGAAACACACACACACACACGCACACACACAAACAGAAACTGAAACGGACTCCACAGTCAACAACAAGCAAGGACAACACGATAACTTTTCGCAAGTCCTGTAACCTAAATCTGGTTACATGTAAATCACATGTAGGCCTATGTGTGTGGGTGTGTGAGAGAGAGAGTGCCATATACGGAAAATTCCTCTGACCACAACAAACTGGTTGGGAGTGGATACACTTCTGCAGATCCTGAACAGCTCGCCAGCAGGAGTATTTATAGCCATACTGGCAGAGGTGAGAAGCTTGCGATCTGCTTTTGTACTGTGTCTGTCTGTCAGGCTACGTAGCTGCTGTATGCTAATTAAAAACAGAATATTGCTGGCAGAAGATGAGTGTTGCATGTGAAATTTATTCTGTGATGTTCTTGAAATGTGATTTGCAATACATCCCAAAGAGATCACACACAGTATCTTCTGTAAGGGTCTAGCAGGTTTCTGTCTCTGAGCAATCTGACCTTTAAGTTAAATAAGACCATTATAATATATCAGACTTAGCGCACACTTTTACCTAAAGCGACTTGGTTATTTACAGGGTGTTGGTTACAGACCCTGGAGCAATGTGTAGTTACAGTAAATGTCTTGCTCAAGGGCACTTCAGCCATGGATGGAGGTATAGGGAGAGGTAAAGGTGGATTTCGAACCTGCAACCCTCTGATCACCTGCCTTACCATTAGGCCAAGGCAAAGGCTGTTTGCCCCTGGCAAAGGCTGTCAGCTTTGTAGGTTCATGTTGCCCTTGCTTCCTGAGATCATGGGGCCTTATTTATATCGGGTGCGTACGCACAAAAGACTGCGCACGCCAAGTTCACCGCAAGGTTTGGTATTTATAGAAAAAGAACTTGGCGATAAACATGTGCAGCTCCACGCAAAGCGGAAAGCGCGACCTCGGGAGGTAGCTGGAAGAACGACCCGAAATTGGTTGAGGAAAAAATCACGGGTCACTTGTCACGATAGCCACTTTAACATTAGTTAATCCAGTTCGCAACGAACTGTTTGTTGTTTGTTTGGTTATGGCGGAAAACAATAAGTAGGCCTAGCCCTACCTGGTCTATCCCTAGCCACATGCATGTTTTGTAAGGAAGTAATCGACGCTTCAAATTGTACATTTAGGGTACATTACATTTGGAAATACCGTATTTTTAAATGTGTGTATAAATCATTTTATTAACCACGGACCTTTCCAGTATCAGGCTATAATCATATCTGTAGGCTATAAAGTGTTCCGACTCTGAATGGAATTACGTCAACATTTAAGCCAGTTACAGAATCATCTGCTCGAGTCCCAAGTGCATCTGTAGGTCTAGTAGCCTATATAAAAATAATGGTTGGTTTTCTCAGCCATACAGGTGAGCATACAGCCAAGTGCCATACTGATGGACAGCTTTGTTTCTCTTGTTGCATGTCATTTCTTTTTCATGTGGTTATTCGTCATCAAAGAAGCAGAGGTGTGCATTTGACAGCTGGCCTTACACACCGATGATGCATGTTTATAATACACACATTTAATAAATACAGACTAGGAAATGCCCATATATGTCATGCTGTCTGTGGATATGTCGATCGACAGTTGGGGCGTCGCTTTGAACTGAAAGCAGACAGCTGTGCGCAGTGACAAGGCCTAGCGGTAGGCCTTAACCCGGTGCATATGAGGTGCGACGAGACAGCGAATAGTGTTTTACCGGTGAATTTCACATGGGGACAGGCCATGTGAGTAGGCTACTATATATACTATAGAGGACACCACGGTTTCGGAACGCATCTCAACGTACTCGTTATTTACTCCTTATATTTAAAAAAAAAACAAAAAAAACAAAAACAAAAACAAAAAACAACTAACCCCTCTTTGCAACTGCACTTGTTGTTCTGTATATCTCCTGTGCACTTTGTATTTGCTTGTGATGTTGGCTTGATTATGTCCTCTTTTGAAAGTCGCTTTGGTTATAAAGCGTCTGCCAAATGCAATGCAATGTAATGTAATGTTTCCTTGGCGCAGCTATTTTCCCCCTTGTTCACAACTTAATTAATACTACATGTCCATGACCAAGCTGGCATTCATGTCCATGCCATCCTTTTTATTTCCTCTAGTAGGGCCTATAGCGTGACCTTTGCGAACATATAGGCTAACCATCCACATGCTGTAATTCGAGGGATTTAGATTTTTGTATGACTTCCCAAACTTAACTGCTCAACATTGCCCAACGTTATTTAGCCTATCTAATAAAACTGTTTGCTCCACATGTGGTAAATCTCTCGTCTGCTTTCCGCACGCCGTCCACAGATATAGGCCTAAATATTCATTTTGGGCGTTTTACTGAATATTCATGATAAATTATGGGTGTGTCCACAGGTGCGCTCATGTGACGCAACTTCAGAATCAGTTGAGATTTATAAAGGGAAATCGGCGTGGACCGTACGTGAATAGTCTGAATATTTTCTTGCGTAGGCCTACGTAGCCTACATCCTGAGATTCGTGCGTGCGCCCTCTTTTGGCGCATTTCTTCCGCAAAGTGTTATAAATGAGGCCCATGGTGTTTTGATGCAGGACACATTTACCAAACACATGATTGAGACATGAGTGTAGCAGAATATTTTGTTCTTTGAAAATGTCAATGCCAAATCTTATATTGCCTCTTATATGCTTGCAGATGGATCCCGATGTCAACTTTCATTTAGACTATTACGATGATTACACTTTCAATGACTCAAATACCACTGACTCTCCCATCGACTTTCGTATCGACTATTACGATCATGATTACACTTCCAATGACTCACATCCCACTGACTCTCCCGTCGACGTTCATTACGCTGATTATGAAGACAATGTCACATCACTGCTGTCAGTGGCGTGTGATATTGAGCAATTCGGCAACTGGGAGAATACAGCTATGCATCTACAGCTGTACATCTACTCCCTCGTCTGTGCTGTCGGCCTCGTGGGCAACATCATGGTGATCCTCAGCTATGCGTGCTTCTGCAGGAAAACCAGGATGTGCATGACCATGACTGACGTGTACCTGATAAACATGGCAGTTGCACATCTCGTGTTCGTGATGGCTCTTCCTGTGACCATCTTCTATGAGCGTAACGGCTGGCCTGTTATAGGTGTCGCAGTTTGCAAACTTGCGAGGGGAGCCTACAGCATCAAACTGCACTACAGCGCACTACTCCTGGCCTGCCTCAGTGGAGACCGATACGCGGCCCTAGTACAGGCCAGGGGCAGCTCCACCGTGGCACAGGCCGGGGAGACCTCCATGCTACAGGATGGGGACGGGGACATGGCACAGACCAGGGAAAGCAGCTCCATGGTACAGCCCAGGGACAGATCCTTGGTGTGCCGCCTGTTTGTCGCCCTTGCCATCTGGTCCCTGGCTGTCATCCTGTCCGTGCCGACATTCATCTACACCCAGCTACACAGGAACTCTGTGGACCACGACTTGGACCAGAGCATTGTGGACTATGGTGACTTGAAAGTGCCAGTGAAGTGTGTGATCAACTTTAACGCCGGTGACCCCGCCAGCATGGCGATCCTGGTCTCCGTCCAGATCTCCTTAGGGTTCTTCCTGCCGCTGCTGGTCGCCGGGTTTCGCTGCGTGTGCATCACGGTCACATTGCTCCGCACTGAGACCTTGTGGCGGCACGAGTCCGTGTGCGTGGTGCTAACCGTGGTCTTTGCCATGTGTCACCTGCCCTACAACGGAGCGCTGCTCTACCACGTAACCAACTGGAACACACAGATGTCCTGCGAATTGAAGAGGGTGATGGTGGTGACGCGAGGTGTGGCCTACGTACACAGCTGCCTCTACCCCCTCCTCTACGCCCTCACCGTGGGCGTGTTCAGATGCTGTGTACAGCGGTGGGGCGAAAACCAACCGGAGACCTGCTTCACGACAGGCGTTGGACCTCTTCATCCCAGCACAGACCCAGTCACCAGAGACAGAGAGGCCAGATGAAAACCCATTATCTTCTACTACTCTGTGTTAGGTAGAACATATTTCACTGTTAGCATTTACCTTCAAATAGAACACATCACATTTCACCGTGAGGTATTACCTCAGAAGAGAACACATCATCTTCCATTGTTAATGCTACTCTATGTTAGAGGGCCAACCGCCATTTCGACATACCGCCACTCCGCCACTTTCTTTAAACAAGAGTTATAATAACTCTTCTGCCAGGGAGTACCGGCCAATAAGGCTGCTTAAAAAGTTATGTTACAATAAAAACACAAGATTCAAGACATCCCACAGCAAGTTGAGTGGCAGTATGTCGGAATGGCGGCATGTATTCGTTTATTACCTTATTTTTATATTTATTACCTCAGATGAAAAGCATTCATCTTCCTTAGGCATGACACCATGTGAATCTGATATCTTTCACTGTATATGACTGTATGCTAGGCATTACTTCAGAGTGTTATTACCAGTGTTGCCAATTCCGCTTATTATAAGCGACCTTGGGCTTCTTTTTTTGAGCAGTCGCTTTGAATTTTGAGAAGTCGCGGGTTGCGGTTTTTTGGGCTTGTTCTTTTCAGGGTTGGGCTTGCTGTTTTCTCCTGCTCTGCCGGTCATTTGAATGTGTTTCTCAATGGCAACTCGTCTTTTCTCACTCATCTTTACAAGTAACCATACTACAGCATCGTTAACTCCCACCTCTCTGTGGTCACCTGTGTGGATTTTAGCTGTCACACAGACCCCCGCAAAGACCAAGGTCTTGCCTGACTAGGCACGCAACTGACAACCCACTCCTTCGGTCGCTTATTTTGGGCTTGTTTTCACGACGCCCGTCAGTCGCTTCTTTTGGGCTTGTTTTCAGGACGTCAGTCGCTTATTTGTCGCAGAAAATCTGGCAACACTGGTTATTACATCATGTGAATCCAATATCTTTCACTGTATATGACTGTATGTTAAGTATTACTTCAGACAGAGAAGGCAACATATTCCACTACTGGGAACTTTTATTAAAACCTGTCACTGCTGCACTGCCGCAAAAAGGTAATTGATTACTTTTGTCACTAGTATAACACTGCTGGATAATACATTTGATACAAACACTAATAATGTGTGTGTGTGTGTGTGTGTGTGTGTGTGTGTGTGTGTGTGTGTGTGTGTGTGTGTGTGTGTGTCTGTGTGTGTCTGTGTGTGTGTTGAGATGTAGCGAGGGACAGAAAGATAGAGAAGCAGAAGAGAGGGATGTAGAAAAGAGGCACAAGGGAGGAGAAGAAATGGAGAGAGGAAGGAGAGGAAGGAGAAGTGGTAGAGAAGAAGTGATAGTGAAGTCAGAGGGAGGTGCCAACGGGCAATCGACAGAGGAAAGGGAGTTGGAGTGATATAATGATAGAAAGAAAGAAAGAAAGAAAAGAGAGGAGAAATTAGAGAGAATCAGAGGGAGGAGAGTAGGTCAGAGGGAGGTGGAAGAGGTCATTCACGCTTCACTTGCAAAAGCATTTAGAGCAATTTACCAAGAAGACATTTGAACACACACTCTCTCTCTGTCTCTCTCTCCCTCTCTCTCATGGACAGACAAACACAGGTAGGCTGCAGCCACATCTAGCCTGTGGTAGGGGCCCTAGGCTGCAGCCATATCTAGCCTGTGTGGGGGCCCTATAGGCTGCAGCCACATCTAGCCTGTGGTGGGGGCCACATATCTACTGTATGTTATTCTGGCCCTGACAGTACACCAAGCTGCAGGGAAGAAACAGAAAGGAAACACACCCCACCGCTACATAGTTCACAACACGCCCACACACGCACACATGCAAACAGAAACTGAAACAGACTACACAGTTCACAACACGCCAGGACAACACCATAACTTTTCACAAGTCCTGTAACCTAAACCTGGTTAACTGTAGATCACATGCATGTGTGTGTGAGAGAGAGCTGCCTGTAACACGATAAATCCCTCTGACCACAACAGAAGGGCTGAGAGTGGAGACACTTCAGCAGATCCTCAACAGATCTTCAGTAGGAGTGTTTATAGCCATAAGAGCAGAGGTGAGAAGCTTGCATATCCTTTTGACTGTGTCTGTCTGTCCAGCTATCTAGCTACGTAGCTGCTGTATGTGAAATAAAACCAGAATATTGCTGGCAGAAGATGAGTGTTGCATATGAAATATATTCTGTGATGTTATTGAAATGTGATTTGCAATACATTCCAAAGAGATCACACACAGTATTTTCTGTAAGAGGAGGTTTCTGTCTCTGAGCAATCTGACCTTTAAATTAAGTAAAACATTCCATTACAACACATTACACTTAGTGGACGCTTTTACTCAAAGTGACTCAGTTATTTACCATGTTGGCCAGTAATGCATTACAAAAGTAATGCATTACTGTAATGCATTACTTTTTGCTGTAATGCAGTAATGTAAGGTATTGCAAGGCAAATATTTACTTAGTTACCATGCTAAATAGCTTAAGTTACAATGCATTACAATGACCTGGATTTTGGTGGTATTCAGTGTGTTGGGTCAGAAAGAAGCTACTCCTGAACTGGGTAGTTTTTACTCTGCATGCTGCCAAAAACACCTCCTGGATGGGAGGTGAAAAAGCCATGACTTATGAGCTTGATTTACACTGTAATAAATTGCCAGATCCATATTTAGGCATACAGTTATTTTGGCGAAAGTAACTGAAATAATGCAAAAGTAGTGTAATGTAGCCTTACATTTTAAATATAGTAATATTGTAGTGTAATGGATTATTTTGAAAAGACACTAACATGTAATCAGTAATGCATTACAGTTTTTGTGTAACTTGCCCAACACTGGTTACTTAGAGGGTGTTGGTTACAGCCCCTGTAGCAAAGTGTAGTTAAATGCCTGGCTCAAGAGCACTTCAGCCATGGATAGAGGTGTAGGGAGAGGTAAAGGTAGGATTCGAACCTGCAACCCTCTGATTTTAAGACCACCCCCATACCATTAGGCCTCTGCTGATTGTATGTTCATGTTGCCCTTGCTTACTGAGCTCTTGGTCTTTTGATGCAGGACACATTTACAAGTGTAGCAGCATATTCTGTTGTTTGAAAATGTCAGTGAAACATTGCCTCTTATGTACTTGCAGATGAATCTCACTGATGTCGAATTTCATCTGGACTTTTACGATGATTACACTTTCAATGATTCAAATTATGAGAACGGTGGCAGTTACGATGGGGATTCTCCATCACTGCCGTCAGTGTCGTGTGATATTGACAGCTTCCGCAACTGGGAGAATACACTCCAGCTGTATATGTACTCCCTCGTCTGTGCTGTTGGCCTCGTGGGCAATACCGTGGTGATCCTCAGCTCTGCGTGCCGCTGGAGGAAATCGGGCATGACCATGACTGACGTGTACTTGATAAACATGGCAGTGGCGGACCTGGTGTTTGCGATGGCTCTTCCAGTGACCATCTTCTATGAGCGTAACGGCTGGCCTGTTATGGGTGTCGCAGCCTGCAAGTGTGCGAGGGGAGCCTACAGCATCAAACTGCACTGCAGCGCACTGCTCCTGGCTTTCCTCAGTAGAGACAGATACACAGCCATTGTAAAGAGCAAGGACAGGCACAGGGCACAGCCAAGGGAGATCTGCTCCATGGCATCCTGGGTGGGCCACCTGCTTGTCTCCCTCGCCATCTGGTCCCTGGCTGTCGTCCTGTCCGTGCCGACATTCCTCTACACCCGGCTAAAGCAGAGCAATCTGGACCATGACTTGCACCAGAGCATTGCTGAGTATAATGACTTGACAGTGCCAGCCAAGTGTGTGTTCAACTTTAAGGACGGTCCCCTCAACATGGCGATCCTGGTCCCTGTGCAGATCTTCGTGGGGTTCTTCCTGCCGCTGCTGGTCGCCGGGTTTCGCTGCGTGTGCATCACGGTCACGTTGCTCCGCACCAAGGCCTTGTGGCGGCACGAGTCCGTGTGCGTGGTGCTAACCGTGGTCTTTGCCATGTGTCACCTGCCCTACAACGGAGCGCTGCTCTACCAAGTAACCAATGGGAAAACACAGATGTCCTGCCAGGCGGAGATGACGTTGGAGACGGTGATGGTGGTGACGCGAGGTGTGGCCTACGTACACAGCTGCCTCTACCCCCTCCTCTACGCCCTCACCATGGGCGTGTTCAGATGCTGTGTACAGCGGGGGGCGAAAACCAACCGGAGACCTGCTTCACAACAGGCGTCGGACCTCTTCCCAGCACAGACCCAGTCAAAGGAGACAGAGGTGCCAGATGAAAACCCTACTACTACTCTGTGTTAGGCAGATGAGAGTATACTTCACTGTTAGGTATGCCGTACCTCAGAAGAGAACACATCACGTTTCACTGTGAGGTACTACCTCAGGAGAGAGCACATCATCTTCCATTTTTAGTGCTACTCTACCGCTTGCTAGTACTCCTTGAGCTGTATATGAGGTATTACTTCAGAGAGAAAAAACAACATACAGTGAGTCCAATATGTATTTGATCCCTTGCTGATCTTGCTTGTTTGCCCACTAATAAAGACATGATCAGTCTATAAATTTATGATAATATGTATTCAAACATGGAGAGACAAAATATCAAAAAGAAATTCCAGAAAATAACATAAAATAATATATTTTAATTTATTTGTATTTAATTTAGGCAAATAAGTATTTGACACCTCTAGCTAAAGAAGATAAAGTGCTTTGTGACAAAGCCCTAATTGTCTAGCACTGAGGTCAGATGCTTCTTTTAGTTGATGACAATGTTTGTACATATAGTAGAAAAGATTTTTGCCAATTTTTCTTTGCAGATTGTCTCTAAAACATTGATAGTTTGTGGCTGTAGCTTGGCAAATGGGAGGTTCAGTTCCCTCCATAGAATTACTGTAGGGTTAATATTTGGAGACTGTCTATGCCTCTTCACTACTTTAATATGCTTCTTATTGAGCCACTCCTTCTTTGCTTTGACTGTATGTTGTGTATTATTGTCATGTTGGGAGATCCAAAAATGGCCCACCTTCAGTGTAGTGGTGGAGGGAAGGACGTTTGCACTCAGGATTGCACATTACATGTCTCCCTCCATCCATTCGTTGACGATGTGAAGTTGTCCTGTGCCTTGGCCAGACAAACACCCTCAAACCATAATGATACCACTTCCATGCATGATGATGAGGAGGGTGTTCCTGGGATCATAGACAGCAGTTCTCTTTCACAAAACACATTGAATTGTGTTAATGCCAAACAGCTTGATTTTGGTTTCATCTCACTACAGCACCTCCTTATAATATCCTAAACCAGTCTGATGTCCATTGGCAAACCTCAGGTGGGACTGCACAGCTTCCTTCTGAAGTAGAGGTACCATGTGCACTTCAGGATTTTAAACCTCTGTGGCATTAAGTGCTACCAGTAGTTTTCTCAGTGATTTTGGTTCAGTAGCTTTGATATCATTGCCTAGTTCATCCTGTACAGGTCTAGGGTGCTTTCTTTCCGTTCTCATGATTATCAAATCCCTACAAAAGGTCAAATCTTGTATAGAACCCCAGACAGGCTGATGGATAGTCATTTTGTATTCCTTACATTTTGGAAGAAATGCATCAACAGTTGGGTCATTAATACCCAGTCTCTTTCTTGTGGCTTTGCAGCCCATTTAATCTTTGTTCAGGTCTAAAATCTTGTCCCTGATATCATTTGACCGCTCTTTGGTCTTTCCCATGCTGGTGAGGTTGGAATGTGACTGATTCACTCATAGTATGGACTGATTCTGCTGATTCAATGCGTCTTTTATGCATGTTAGTATGTACAGGTGTCTTTAATTCAGATGACAAGTTGATCAGAAGTGCTCATCTGGTCTGTGGGCCCGGAACTGTTATCAGTTGGCAGGAGATCAAATACTTATTTTGCTTGATGAAATGGAAATAAATTAATATATATTCTCTTAAATTAATTTCTGGATTTTCTTTTTGATATTCTGTCTCTCCATATTAGAATACATATTACCATAACATTTATTGACTGATCATGTCTTTGTTAGTAGGCAAACCAACAAAATCAGTGAGGGATCAAATACATATTGGACTCACTGTATCCCACATTACATGTGAATCCAATATACTATTTTACTGTATACGACTGTATGTTAGGTATTACATCATGTGAATCTATTAGGCCTATCTTTCACTGTATACGTTTCAGGTATTACATCATGTGAATCCAATATCTTTTATAGTATGCTAAGTATTACATCATGTGAATCTAATATCTTTCTCTGTATATGTGTAGCGAAGGGGGAGTAGAGTTGCACAGCTGGGACTCGAACCCAGACCTTCTGGAGTGGTAAACTGGGGCTCTGACCGCTACATCAAAGAGCCAGGCTTATTGGCATGTTAGAACACACTCACAACCCTAGTGATGGTCACTCCATGACACTGCCTTCCCCTTCGGGAAGCGCACCCGTGCGCTTCACACACTCAAGATGTCCCTCACGCAACTGCCCATCATGCTACTCCCATCCAATGTGCCCCATCATCAATGCTTCACCCATCACTGGGGTCCCTTGCACCAGGGTCACCAATCCTGGGGGTCCTTCACATGGAATTATGGCACACACACAATGGGTACGCTTCCGATGGCCTCATGGTAGCCATTGCACTTCTGACACCATTTATAGCAAAGGCGAGTAGAGTTGCACAGCTGGGACTTGAACCCAGACCTTCTGGAGTAGTAAACTGGGGCTCTGACCGCTACACCAAAGAGCCAGGCTCATTGGCATGTTAGTCAGAACACACTCACAACCCTAGTGATGGTCACTCCATCACAATATGACCACAAGGTATTACTTCAGAGAGAGAAAACAACATATTCCACTACTCTACTGTATATTAGGCATTACATGTGACTCTATGTTAGGCCTTACATCAGACGAGAACCTGGAGAGCATGGAATGGTATCCCAAACCATTTTGTACAATCCCATGCTCCCAAGGTTGTGGGGACAATTTTGGAGCATGCCCCTTCCTCTTCCAACATGACTGTGCACCAGTGCACAAAGCAAGGTCCATCTAAAGACATGGATGACAGAGTCTGGTATGGATATACAGGTATAATATCTTTCACTGTATATGACTCT
Source organism: Engraulis encrasicolus (assembly GCF_034702125.1). Lineage (NCBI taxonomy): Eukaryota > Metazoa > Chordata > Actinopteri > Clupeiformes > Engraulidae > Engraulis > Engraulis encrasicolus. The sequence goes on along the minus strand of NC_085870.1, from coordinate 48,502,105 downwards.
ATGTTAGGCATTACCTTTTATTAAAACCTGTCATGTTCCTCTATACTGCACTGCCACAAAATAATATTTTTGTAACGTTTTTGTAACTTTTGTCATTTGTATAACATATTTTTGTAACGTTTTTGTAACTTTTGTCATTTGTATAACACTGCTTGCTAATAAATCTGGCAGACACAAATAATGTGTGTGTGTGTGTGTGTGTGTGTGTGTGTGTGTGTGTGTGTGTGTGTGTGTGTGTGTGTGTGTGTGTGTGTGTGTGTGTGTGTGTGTGTGTGAGAGAGAGAGAGAGAGAGAGAGAGAGAGAGAGAGAGAGAGAGAGAGAGAGAGAGAGAGAGAGAGAGAGAGAGAGAGAGAGAGAGCACACACAGCATACAGGACTGTGCATATATAGGCCCACAGTATAACATGTAAAATTCAACACTCAGCATCAACCTCCTCCAAACCAGTTCAGATAATCACCGAAATTGCATCAGCTTGAGCTAATGTGCCAATGTCAATGCTCAGCGTTTCAGAACTATAGGCTACATGCATGAAATAATTTAACAAACCAACAGTTAAACAGCTAAAGAGACACACTAGCAAACACTGGTGAAAAACCTGACGGTGGATTTTTTATTTTTCTTTAAAAAAAAGATTAATTGTTGCAGTGTATTGTACATAGGCCTACATTGCAATAAGAACCAAATGTTGTTGTTATCATGTACACTCCAGCCCAGCCAGTGGCAGTAGAGTGCAGCCAAGCTAGTTCTACGAGGACGAGAATCTCACGCAGAAGGAAAACAGGAAGTGACGCCTACCACCAGTGTCCCACGCGCAACACATGTCTACTGTTTTCTGTTGAGCCTGATGTTATTTTCTTTAACTCGTTAGATAAAGTGCCATGTTTTAACCAAGTCGGTGAAATTCTCTGAGTTGGCGTCATCTGAGCTGATAAACCTTGTGAGGAAAGACCAAAGAAAGACGTTTACGGTAGAAGAAGACCCTCAAATTTCCTAGCATCATGGTTCGAGCACGGAGGTAAGCGACTTGCCATTCGCGTGTTGCAGTCTAAAGTTGCCTTAAAGGGGGACAAATGAAGCTGGTATTTGTTAAGGAAAACGTCATTCTGAACACGTTCCACAAAGTTTACGGTTGGGACAGATATGCACTGCTGAATCGTTCGTAGTCGCAAAGAGTGGTGAATTTCGTGTTCTTCGTTTGTGCCGCTGTGCCCCACATATCACTGCACATTTGAAATCGTTCGCTGCCATATCGCATATCGTGATGAGCGTGGCATCAGTAATATCCTTTTCCTCTTGTCGTGTGTGTGTGTGTGTGTGTGTGTGTGTGTGTGTGTGTGTGTGTGTGTGTGTGTGTGTGTGTGTGTGTGTGTGTGCTCTGTGCTGTTTGTGTGTTGTATCCTCAGGGTGGTTAAGAAGCCCAAGTCTCAGAAGGCAGAGCAGTATGACAGCGACGACCCCGACGGCTACAGGGACATGGAGGCTCCTGACAAGGTGTGTGTGGGAGTGAGCGAGCGAGCACGAGAGAGAGATTGTGTCTCTCTGGCAAGCTGAGAGAGAGAGAGAGAGAGAGAGAGAGAGAGAGAGAGAGAGAGAGAGAGAGAGAGAGAGAGAGAGAGAGAGAGAGAGAGAGAGAGAGAGAGAGAGAGAGAGAGACTGTGTCTCTCTGACAAGACGTGTGTGTGTGTGTGTGTGTGTGTGTGTGTCAGGGCTTGACACTGGCACCTGCCAACTGGCCAAATGCTGGTACAACTTGGCTGTGGCTGGTCACAATTTCAGTGTCACTAGCCAATTTGGCAGGTAGCTTATTCTGTGGTACGACATATCAGAATAGCGTATATTTTGCA
>NC_085870.1:48462759-48492759 GCF_034702125.1 Engraulis encrasicolus | reverse complement strand
TATGGTACCCCAGAAGGCCTGGGTTCGATTCCCAACAAATCTACTCCCCTTTGCTGCAATAACATCAGCGTATAATTTAATATAATAAGCAGTCATCCTATCTAAGAGATACTATCCGCCCAGGCATTAATTGTGGGTGTTGTAAGTAAAAGAGACGTTTCCCTCTTCAGAGCGGAGGAGGAAGAGGAGGGTGAAGGTGAAGATGAAGGGATGCCAGAGGACGCCAAGAGAGGAATTACATACCAGGTACACACACACACACACGCTCGCTCGCTCTCTCTCTCTCTCTAGATGTGTACAGAAACGAGCAAAGCTACCGAGTAGCCAAGGTTGCTGAAGAAGTTTTGCAATGAATTCACTTTATTCGCTCTGGATGTGACATTGACATGTTTGATTTCGTTGATCACATATTGTCTCTGGCTAGTCAGCCTGGGACATTCAAAGATATGAGCATTCCAATTGATTTTCCCCGAACCTCGTCAAATCTCATTACCATAATGTTAGCTGACTTTTCAACGCTGAAATTTGCTCTGGTCGCTCGGCGAATTCGCCTTGGTCACTTTATTCGCGACCCTCCTTAGAGAAATGACTTCCGTCGCTCCGGTGGCGTAGGTTGCTCTTCCGTCGCTTCCGTGGCGTAGGTTGCTCTTGTCTCCATACCGTTGCTCTTGACTACACGTGGCGTAGGTTGCTCTTGTTGTGCACACACCGTCTCCATACATAATAATGTTGAATCTTCCACTGCTCTACGTAGAAGTATTGAATTGAATCATCCCTTTTTTCCTTCTGAATCTGTTGTATTGTTCAGTTGTCAGATCACAAACTTTTATACTACTGAGTCTATGATCATAAGATGACCCCTGTGTGTGTGTGTGTGTGTGTGTGTGTGTGTGTGTGTGTGTGTGTGTGTGTGTGTGTGTGTGTGTGTGTGTGTGTGTGTGTGTGTGTGTGTGTGTGTGTGTCTGTGTGTGTGTGTGTGTGTGTGTGTGTGTGTGTGTGTGTGTTCCTCAGATGGCGAAGAACAAGGGCCTGACCCCGAAGAGGAAGAAGATCGATCGCAACCCTCGAGTCAAACACAGAGAGAAGTTCAGACGTGCACAGATACGCAGGAAGGGACAGGTACGACACACACACACACACATACACATACACACACACACACACACACACACAGTCATGGAGGATGGGACAGATATTACACACACACACACACACACACACACACACACACACACACACACACACACACACACACACACACACACACAGGATGAGACAGGTAGGCCTATGTCTCTCTGTCACACACAGCCAATAGCCACAGTGTGACCGGTGTCATTTGTATGGAATTATTGTCTCTCTCTGACTGTGTATGTGTGTTCTAACAGGTTCAGCAAGTCCAGAAGGAGATGACCCGCTACAGTGGGGAGATGTCGGGTATCAGAGCCGGCGTCAAGAAGAGCGTCAAACTCAAGTAGACGCCGGGACACGTGTGTGTGTGTGTGTGTGTGTGTGTGTGTGTGTGTGTGTGTGTGTGTGTGCGCACATACTTTCTGTATCTCATGGTTGATAATGACCGTTTGTATAGTGAGAGGTGTGCATGCATGGCTGTGTGTGTGAGAGAGAGAAAGTGTATGAGCAAGAGAGAGGTTTTTCTGTTGAAGACGGCTGAATGCAGTAGAGTCTATTGTATCTGTATTGACTTTATTGAGTGTAATTGAATGATTTTAATAAAGCCCTCATGTGTACTACACCAGACTACTAGTGTTCTCGATTACTAGTTTGGAACACTGAGCTGCAGGCTGTTCTTTGTTACTACTATGGAACACTCATGTGTTTTACACCAGACAAGTAGTGTTCTATATTACCCGTATGATAGAGGGGTTTAACATTCTCCTATGCACGTGAGCTCACTTGAAATAGACAGAGAAGACATGGCAAACTGTCCTTTGCTTACAGAAGTCAGCAGAAGTCAATTATTTTTGAAAAAAATATAGTCTTGCAGTGAAAATTGACCATCCAACTTGTGTTAGTGCTAACTTCAAAAGTCCGCCTCCATGATAGCATGTGGGTGCAGTAGTGTATTGGTTAAGTTGTTCTCACTCATCTGTAGAGCTAAATACAGTGCTGAATGATATAAATGGGTTTTAAACAGCATGAAAAGCCACTCATGCATTGTATTTTGAAGGGAGATCTTCAATTACTGCCACATAGTAAGGACAAATTGCATTCTCTACTATGTTTTAATAGTTTAACTCCATCATAAGGAACAGCAGGTGATAAAATGGCGGGCTTTTGGTCAAGAGCTGTCACACTGTAAGCACTACAGACAGGAAAACATTGAAAAATATGACAAGGAATACACCCTCCATTTAAGCTGGTGAAATCATGTCCAAGATAGGAATAATAGTTTTAAAAAATATATAAAATCATCTCATCGGTTAATGTATTTAACTGTTAAGCGTTTTGGTTTGTTTTTAGTCTTCCTTGGCATTTGCTGCCTTATATTGTCCCCGTCCCAACTCTTGAGACGTGTTGTTTTTACATATTCACAAATATCCCCCAAAACAATAATTTTGGTCAGTTTTGATGGATGATATGTTTTCTTTGTGCCGTTCTCCGTCTAATGTAAGAATCAGACGTTTTGAAAATGGCAGTATTTTGTTATTATTCACAATTTACCTTGTGTCCCAACTTCTATGGAGTTGGGGTTTGTACATTGCCACACCAGCAGGTGATTTTTATTAATATAATGAAACCAACATCACGTGTACTCCAGTTGAGATGTTTATTGAATCAGATGTTTCTACTCCAGCTGAGACGTTTATTGACAGATTTACAAAGATGCAGAAGGTACAACCTTCACAAATCACCTTCATGCACATCAGCTGTGACACACCTGAGATGTTATGTCACCATGCTTAAATAATGCACCCTTATGCCACACCAGCAGAGGAAAAAGTATGTAAAATATAATATATTTGCACTTGCACTTATACACATTATAGCCTCAGCGCTGAAGCCGTACTTGCAGGAGGCCCCAGCAGCTGTGTGTTGGCAGCAGAGTGGATACAGGAAACAGCAGGCGAGAATGCTAGTACACATGAGTTAGCATCAGATGTGGCCAAAGTAAAAGTAGACGTAAAAAACAGAACCTGTTTCCCTCCAACACAAGGTAACGGGTCTACAGTTGCTGGGGTATAGAGCGATGAACCTGATCCTGTGCTGGTTGGATAACATTTTGGAGTTTTCATTTTAGGTTTTAAGTTTTTTTTTTAAGTAACCAAAACATCTAGCCACCTCATTAGGTGCACTATGTAATATCATGTTTTAGTTTTGAACCTAGACCATATATTTACTTCTACTTTTACTCTGGCCAGCTCTGGTTAGTATGGTAGTAGACAGCAGACTATAAATATCTTGGTGTGCGATCATGTGTGTGTGTACACAGCAAACCTGAATACACGCTTAACAAAAAGGATTGTCCTCTTCAAGAAAGAAAAAACGATCAGTAATAATCAGTGTCTTTTTCTACTTTTATCCTTGAATTATGTACTTAGTGAGTATGGGTTCATAGGCTGGTATGCCGCTTGTTACCATGCAAGCACACCTGAAGCGACAAAACTACAGTCACTGAACTGTTTTCATAGCCAGAGCAACAGGAGCGATAAAAGTGACACAGAATAGCCGTTGCGCAATCTGGCATTCCAATTGGCTGTGTTGGCTGTTGCCGAACCACATCATGTCTCATTATAATAACATTCGCTGAGGCTGAACTATTAACTGTTGCTTGTGGTGCTCAAATCGCATCTCGTCACCCCAAACCGCTTGGTCTCTTCTGCCGACAGCTCCTCCATACAAGGTGGCCATGAGTTGGTTCCGGGTTCCGCTACAGAGTCCAGTTGCCATGCCAACAGTACACAGAGGTCTGTTGTCGTTGTCGTGCCACTTCCGATGCACCTCTCCCTCCAAAGTCCAGTAGCACTGCTGTGCCCATCGGCAGCTGGCGGTAGTAGTGTAGTGTCAGGCCCTTTGGTAGCACTGCTGTGCGCTACACAGGCAATGTGCAGTAACAACGCCAGTGGTGTAGTCTACGTAGAACGCAGGTATATGGAGTATACCCACTTCTAAATGTCAGGGATTTCAGTATACCCACTTAAAATTGATTGATCCATTGTTTTCAATGGCACAAATATATACAGTATACCCACTTCAAAAAATGCTCAAATATACAGTATACCCACCATAAAAAGTAGACTACACCACTGAACAACGCCAACATTGAAACGGATAAAAAAAAACCTTCAAAGTCATGGTATTGGGTTGAATGTTGTAGTTGCTGGAAGCTTGACATAGCAATGTCTCTAGAAATAGGACACATTTGGACAATAGGGCCTTGTCACAAGATAAAGGAGGTGTTATGAAACTCATTTCCAGTCCAAACTCAATTTTGAGAAAAGGTGTACTGTACTGAACTTTGCCTTTGAAGGGCAGCTGCGCATCCCCTGCATTGGCATCAGATATGCCTGCTGCATGAAGTGTGTGTGTGTGTGTGTGTGTGTGTGTGTGTGTGTGTGTGTGTGTGTGTGTGTGTGTGTGTGTGTGTGTGTGTGTGTGTGTGTGTGTGTGTGTGTGTGTGTGTGTCTCAAGTGTGCTGCATGAAATACTGTATGTGCATTGATGCGATGAGTAAGTGTGTATATGTATTGTATATATCAGGTATGTTGCATGGTGTGTGTGTGTGTGTGTGTGTACGATGCACTACTGAGTGCGTGTACAATTCATTACTTCTCTTCTCCCTCTTGCTCCTCATGAAGTGTGTGTGTGTGTGTGTGTGTCAGTCCTGCTGTATGAAGTGTGTGTGTGTGTGTATCAGTCTTGCTGCATAAAGTATATGTGTGTGTGTGTGTGTGTGTGTGTGTGTGTGTGTGTGTGTGTGTGTGTGTGTGTGTGTGTGTGTGTGTGTGTGTGTGTGTGTGTGTGTGTGTGTATGTGTATGTGTGTGTGTATCAGGCCTGCTGCTGCGTGATGAAGTGTGTGTGTGCGCTGGTGAGCGCGTCTACTATCCGCTGTTCAATCTCCGCCCCTGCCCTGTCCTCCTCGTCCGTCACTCGCAGCTCCTGCGTGTCCGTCTTGGTTACTATGACGACGTAGCCGCGGCGCGAGTCCAGAACGTTGGCCACCACGGCCTGGTGGCGGTAGGTGTCGAGCGCCTTCCGAGCGCGAGCCAATAAGATCTCTCCATCAGTCTCCAGTTTGAAGGAGATGACGAACGCCAGCGGAGACCACTCACACACCAGGGGGGACAACATCTTAGGAACCATCTTCATCGAGATCTGAACACACACACACACACACACACACACACACACACACACACACACACAGACACACACACACACACACACACACACAAGTGGAGAGAGCATTTAAGGAACCGTCTTCATAGAGATCTGAATACACACACACTCAAACACGCACACACACACAACCATATCAAAAAAATGCTGACCAAAGGTGTTTACAGGCTGTCTACATGAGCTGAGGTGTTATGACTGTAGACCAGTGTCTCTCACTTTTTCAGAGCGAGCAGCACCACTTTAACCCCTCCACCACCCCAAATGTTCAGGAACCACCTGTCAACTGAATTGACAGTTGACGGGTGCTAATTTGACTGCTAATTTCAATGCAGATCATTTACTTTTTACATACTGTACATTTACAAGCATGTCTTATGGTGGGGAAAATATGACTACAGCTATATTTAGCTTTGTGATAATGTTACAAATGTAGTCTACTCCTAGCTTATCTTGGAAAAGTAGAAATCCCCTCGCGGACCACCTGGGCCACTGGCGGTCCTGTGAGAATCACTGCTGTAGACTGAGTCTCTCTCTCTCTCTCTCTCTCTCTCTCTCTCTCTCTCTCTCTCTCTCTCTCTCTCTCTCTTCTCTCTCTCTCTCTCTCTCTCTCTCTCTCTCTCTCTCTCTCTCTCTCTCTCTCTCTCTCTCTCTCTCTCTCTCTCTCTCACACACTTTTCTAGCCGTCTTCAGGTGTTGGTTCTACCTGTAGTGGCCCGTTGGACGACTGGATCTTGTGTTCCGGCATCTCAGAAGCTGGAATGTAGAAATCAGACACCGCTGCAGCCAGGTAGAACATGGCTTTGGAACCTAGAGGGGAGAGAAAAGAGGTAGAGCATAGCATTAGAACCTGATGAAGAAAGGAGAGAAGATAGAAAGAATGTGGCTTTAGAACCTGATGGAGAGAGAGGAGAGGAGAGAACAGAAGAGAGAAGAGAGGAGAGATAGAAAATGGCTTTGAAACCTGGTGAGGAGAAGAGAGGAGAAAGGTAGAACGTGGGTTTAGAACCTGCAGAGGAGAGAGAAGACAAGAGGAGAGGTAGAACATGGCTTTAGAACCTCCAGAGGAGAGGAGAGAGGGGGAGAGGAGAGGAGAGGAAAGAGGTAGTACATAGCTTTAGACTCTGCAGAGGAGAGGAGAGGTAGAACATAGAACATGGGTCTAGAACCTGATGAGGAGAGGAGAGGAAAGGAGAGAAATAGAGAAGAGGAGATGAGAGGAGAGAAAGAATATAGTTTAAGAACCTATGAAAGAAAGGAGAGGTAAAACATGGCTTTAGAACCTGCAAAGGAGAGGAGCCATTGAAAGTCTATTGTGTGTAGACTATATCTCACCTATGTTGTTGAGAGCCTGTGGTGTGTATACTATAACCCATGCCTGTAGCTCTTTGAGTGCCATGGACTTGAAAACGAGTCTTTTCAGAATGTATGGCACAGTGCCAAAGACTTGATATCAAGTCAATTGCGTTTTTTTTATGGGGGGTGGGGCCTAACACATTGATCTGGTATGTTTATTGTTCACATAGACAAAGAACTCGATTTTTTAAGGCTCTTGAAAAATCACTCAAACGTTGAAATAAGCCTGGCAACCCCCCGGTCTGAATTTGAAAATAGCTGGCACTCAATGAGTTAAGAGCCTGTGGTACAGCCTTCAGCAGGCAGATGTAGAATACACTATATCTCACCTATGCCACTGGGTGCCTGTGCTGCAGTGGTGTATACACTACATTGAGAGCCTGTGGTGTGTATACTGTATCTCTATGGCATTGAGAGCATGTGCTGCCGCCTTGAGCAGGTGGAGGTAGTCTGGCAGGGTGCTGAGGGTATATGGGTCTATACTGGGCCTAAAGCAGTAATACTCCACTGTAGCCCACCTATGGCATTGAGGGCCTGTGCTGCAGCCTTGAGCAGGTGCAGGTAGTCCGACAGGGTGCTGAACTCCACTGGTAAGAGTAAACCCCCCTCCTTGACGGCCTGGTAGCGCTGCAGCACGGACGCAATGTCCGGCAACGCCCTCTGGTCCACCAGGACTCGAGTGGACGACCCCCCCTGGGTCTCGGCAGGGCTGAAAAAAAGACAAATTTGGGTCATTGAGTCGATTATTTGGGTAAAAATTTTATAAACCGATTATTAAACAATAAAATAATTGAATTTTGTGCAGAAACGTTACGGGATGAACAAAACAAAAAACTTGATTGAAGCTTAGGCGGACCTACTACAGATTTTTGGCCAAAAGCAAATTGCCTGTCAACATGTTCTAGCTTCAAGGACGCCCGAAGGTAGGCCACTATATTAACCCCTGTGCTAGCAGGATTAAATAACCACGGCCACATTTTTTTAATCGTTGCGGCCATAATCACGTTTTTTTTATTCATTTCGATTAACCCAATTAAACCTAAGGCACCTGCAAAAAATGTCTGCTGAATGCCTGAGCCCTTTTTGGGAAAAAGTGCCCTCGGCTTATAAAACCCTATATATCTCAGCCTTCTCCGAAGCACATAAACACATAGAATAAGTTGCATTTAAAAGCTAGGACCTTCATCTTGCATTAGAATGTCTTCATTCAGCTCAGCTGTGGCCTAACGGTTAAGGACATTGACTTTGACTTTGCAAGTTTGAATCCCTCCCCTCTACTCCCTACCGCACACATGGCTGAGGTGTCCTTGAGCAAGGCCCCTAACCCCCATACTACTGCAGGGACTGAAACCAATACCCTCTAAATAACTAAATCGCTTTGGATAAAAGCATCAGTTTTGTAATGCAATGTAATAATGTAATGTAATGTTGCATATATGCAACATCAGGCTTAAATGGGTTCATTGTGCAGCCCTACCCCTGTGTCTGGTCCTGCTTCCCTCCTCCTTCGATGGTGAGTCTGAATGCGTTCAGCAGGTTGACCCCGGCGTAGCGCCGCGTGTAGGGATAGAGCGAGCACCAGGGCTTGACACTGGCACCTGCCAACCAGCCAAATGCTGGTAAAACTTGGCTGTGGCCAGTAAAAATTACAGTGCCACTAGCCAATGTGGCAGGTACCTTATTCAACGGTATGACACATCAGAATAGCATTTATTCTGCATTTTACGTCTTGTGTATCAATTGTTTCTATTTACGTTCAAGAAAAAGCTCAGTTCCTCAGTTTTTATTTGTTTGATTTATTTCCATATAGAAAGCTATGCATTAATCTGATTGCTTTAACACCTCATCTTCTGAGGTTAGATGAACAGCGTCATGATAAAGAAAAAAAAGTAATTTCAAATTTGTGGCTAGTAGAATAAGCTGAATGGCTAGTTACACAGGAAAACCACTAGCAACATGGCAGGCAAGTGGAAAAGTTAGTGTCAAGCCCTGGCGAGCACATACATGAAAATACCCTTACCCCTGGGTCTCGGCATACATGAAAATACCCTTACCCCTGGGTCTCGGCATACATGAAAATACCCCTACCCTTGGGTCTCTCCTTCGGTGTTCAGTGAGTGCGTCGAGGAAGTTGACCCTGGCGTAGAGGCGCATGTAGGGGTAGAGCGAGCGAACACATGAAACACCTACCCCTGAGTCTCTCCTTCGGTGCTGACTGTGAGCGCGTCCAGCAGGTTGACCCCAGCGTAGCGCCGCGTGTAGGGGTAGAGCGAGCGGTGGCGGTGGAGGAAGATGACGGCGTAGCCCGCCCCCAGGAAGTACTCCGCCGAGGAGGCGCCCCGACGACCGCTGCTGAAGTTGTCAAGGAAACGCACGGTGCGCGACTCCAGCGGAACCTTGGTGCCCCCCGAGGTGACGAGGACCACGCGCCGCCCCTCCCCCGCGTGACGCGCCGCGAACGCCGCCATGCGGCCTGTCGAGAAAACCAGCCAAAAGTAAAAGTAAGTTCATGATGTAAGTACAACACTCGCACATGATATTACATACCTGTTACATTGAACCTAATGAGGTACAGAGTCAGTGTTGTTACTGAATAACACTAAAAACCCACCATAAATTTGATCCCACCAGTGCAAAGTCAGCTGATCGTAAGGCAAGTGGACACATGTCTACTGGTTACTCAGATCGATTACCTGTGTTGGAAGGAAACTGGGTTTCTATTTTACTTTTACTTTTGACACCTCTGAAGAAAAAATACATTGATTTGGCAAAACACAACGAGACCACCACGACAATCAAATCAGGGCTACAATTGGATTTCGCAAAAAGGAGAGGATGAGATTGAGAGGCCCGGAGACCTCGCTCCTGACTTGGCGTCTGTACTCCCTCTGTGCCTACCCTTTCCACTGCAGTCATCTTTAATGAGAAACACGCCAAAGAAGAATAAACATAAAGGCCATAGTTCAGTAAAGTGGTAACTCTTGTCTGAGGCAAACTTAGGAGAGATGTCTCCTCCTAGTACAGATGTCACATCATTCACGGGCAAGAGTTCACAGAGGTTATGGGTGAAAATTGTGCACATCCCAGGAAAAGTCTGACTGAAAGGTCGAAACATAATCTTAACATAAACGACCGAATGGTCTAAATGTAATCTTTGCCATGGAATTAAAAAAACACTAAGAAAAAGGATTTTAAGAGTGCAAGAGCTCACAGAGAAACAATTTAACCAGAAACCACAGATAGAGAAACAAAGTCTTTGCTGCAGATTATAATAATCGTTTACTGACCTTTAACCTCCTCCACCTGCGCCGGCACCGCAAACTCCTCGGCCAGCCGGCCCTCCGACGATGCAACACATCCCTCTGACATCACCACGCACACCTGACACCTGATGAGGTCACCTGTCTGTCACCTGTGGAAGAGACAAACAGAACAGCCGTCATCGTGGGCCTCAGGCAAACTAGTCGCCTCCCATTAATCCTATTCCAGAGTTGTACAAAGTATAAGTACTATTTTACAGATGTAATTACAACACTATCGACCGATATCGATACATCTGGCCGATACATCGTGCATCCCTATATGATATTGCATGGTTTCAACTTCTATACAACTTTGTCCTATGTCCAAGCTTGCCTCTGTGTCATAACACTGATATGACACTTTACGACACTGTTGAGTAATGCGAATGACGCCGGCGTCAAGTAAAGTGTTTTCCAATGCTGTTATGACGAGGTAGCAATTCCATCTGCTGCATATGGTTGTCTAATCATCATTCATAATACTCACACTATCACCTGAGGTCATCCGACTATTCAGTCAAAACATAAATCATGATATGTAGGCTACATTATCTATGAGTGACAAGGCAAGCTTTACCTAATTATGAGAAACTGGTTGAACAGTCAGAGATGCGTGTTACACCTGAGTTACTGCATTCCTTTTGTTTACAACATGGCTGTGATGTGATCAGAACTCAGGCAGCAGCAGCACACGCAGACTTATAGATAGAACTCATAAAGAACCATGTTATTATTCATGCTATATACATCACTGTAATGGAGTGCATATAAACATGATAAACAACAGATTAGTTTTATGTTTGTGTCGGGATAGCGTCAGTGTGGCGTGATCAGGCAGGTGGGCGAAAGTTCAGATCCACCCTCCAACTCAAACTCAAGGTGAACTTGAACTGTAAACACAGCACTGTTGTGAGCCAGTTCTTAACGTACACATGTTTGATGAATATGTTTGCAAACGTGTCGTTTTTATTGAATGGGACACATATGCTGTCTCTTCATGCATGTCTTTTGAGAAGACACTGTCAGAAAGCATCTTGACTTGCATAGCTACAGCAACAAACAAGGAAGTCTGGAATTAGTTGTGCTATGCACCCTGCTGTTAAAATGTGTAGTAACTATTTCCTTACTTGTTAGATGTGTCGAGGCCACAGCAGTGAAGCGCAAGATGCAGTAGTGTTGACTTTTAAGACATCCAGCCCATAAAACTCAGCAAATGACTACTTTGCTAAATCAAAACCTTCTCTGACAGGCTGGCGTTTCACTGCAGATTTCCTCATGCTGCGCTCGTGTTTTTTTTCGTGGAAAACTCCTGCGCCACCTGCTGGGTTGGAGGGCAAAGATTAACCAGGTCACCTACTGTGGCCATTAGGTGTCGCTGTGTAGCCAAAAGTAGAAGGGTCAGTCTGAAGCACTCTGCAAATGCTGCTTGCTTTCTTGCAATGCAAATCACCTTTTAATATCACAGTGTTCCTGCGCTAAGGTCTATTTCGGATGTTATAAAATTTGGCTATGTTACGATTGCCTCCAGACTAATCTAATTTAGGGTTACTATTGCCGTGTGCGTGTGTGTGTGTGCGTGCGCGCGCACACACGCGACATCTTCTTGGCAGCGTCCAGAGCTTGTGTGTGAATATGAGAATGTCTAGTGCTATTTCAAAGCACTTTGAATCAACTGTATAGTTGTGACATCGGGCTATACAAATACATGTTGTTGTTGTTGCTGTTGTCTCATGATGGGCACAGACTGTTAGCAGTGATATGCATATGCAGTGCTATCTTTGTCCATACTTTCAGATGGAAATCATGCTGAAACACACACACACATTCTCTGTCAATGTCAGCATTATCGTCAGGTCAGCCAAACACTCTCACAATGGTTGCGCCCACTGACATAGGCCTATATACATTCTGAATCATTAAAGGGACACTGTGCAGGAAATGGTCAAAAAAGGTACTGCAACTATGCTGCTTATTGAAATTGGGCTGCCTATTGCCAAATTTGATCTTTACATGAAAGTTTACTAAGTATTAAACAAATATTTTCTAGTATGGTTGAAGTACTGTCATTTTTGCAGCTAGAAATGGTTATTTTTGGAAATTCAAAATGGCTGACCATGGAGAAGATCCCTCTTCTCATGTATGAAAAGTGCCATTTTTCCAGTCATAATGAATACTTAGAATTTGATGCTGGTGGTAAGTATTCATGTAAAGGGTAACATTAGTGAATGGGCAGCATGAATTCTGGAAATAAACAACTACAAATCTCACACAATGTCCCTTTAATGAGCCCCCTGGAAACTCCAACTCCCATCGTACTTGTGACACACCACTCCACAGCGTACAAGTGCACTCAACAAAATTGCATTTATGCCTCAACCGTCTAGGGGCCAGCCCTCAATGGTGCCCCAAGGGAGCAGTGTGGCGGGATGGTACCATCCTCAGAGTACCTCAGTCATGGAGGAGGATGGAGGAGAGCACTGGTGAATTACTTCCCCTACCAACCTGGCGGGTCGGGAGTCGAACTGGCTACAAGCCTGATTACAAGTCTGACGCCCTAATCACTTACCCATGCCTGCCCCGTGAAGAATGGGGCATAACTTAGACAGTGAGCAGTGTCAAACTCGGGCCCGGGGGGGCAAATCTGGCCCACAGTCATTTTATTCGTCCCGGAAGCTCATTTCAAAAGTGTATTGCAGTTGGCCCACAATACACCATTAATGCGTAACAAGACTTCGACATGACATATGATGTGTCACAGAAATATGAGTGGGCCCATGCCAATGAAACAGCTTCCACGTGCAACACAATATGAGTATCCCATATAGGCCTATAATGGGAAAGGACAATATTTTAGTCGATTTTTTTGTATAAATATTGAGTTCGGCCCGCAAGTTCATTCCAGATTTTGATTTTGGCCCTCAGTCTATTTGAGTTTGACACCCCTGCAGTAGAGCAACTGCAAAATGCTAATGCAAAATGGTATTAAATGCATAACCTGTGAAACCTTTGTAGTGCATTACACTTATACACTTTTTTTTATCCAAAGCAACTTACAGTTATGGTTACAGTTCCTGGAGCAGTGTGGGGATATGTGCCTTGCTCAAGTGCACTTCAGCCATGGAGGGAGGAAGGGATTGGTAAGGGTGGGGATTTGAACCTAGAACCCTGTGATCTACAGTCCAACTCTGTAACCATTACTCACGGCTGCCCCATTGCATTACAGTAGAATAGGTGCACTGACAACAGGTCATAAGCCACAGGGAACATCTGACGATCAGAAGACAATGTAACTAATTGCACATAAACTGTGACATCAGGTAAAAAAGTGAAGTGTTATGGACTGGGCCAGTGGGGCTGGTGTCCAAGGGTCCAGGGGCCCAGGAGGGGGCCCTTCGCAAACTCGATGCAGATGCGAGATGCCGATACCAGTTGAGATGTCCAACTGGGCCTCTATTCTCTAGGATCGTATGATACTGTTATAGGGCATATCTGAAGAGATCCGAGCAAGAAGAGTGACCTGAATTGGGCAGGGACGGCAATCAGCAGCAAACTCCTGGCGCCCAAGCCCAGACCCCCCATAATCCGGCCCTGCTGGCATTAGGTGTGTGTTGATGGCCAGAGTAAAAGTAGACATGAATATGTAAGTACAACACTAGCACATGGTATTACATAGCAGTTACACCAATTATCCCATTGTACCTAATGAGGTGGATAGAATACCTCCACATTTTATCCAACCAGCACAGAATCAGTTACATCGCTCGTATAAATGTGACATCAGGTAGGCTAGTAAACAGTGAGGTGTGTGTGACCAGAGAGACTAAATAAGTCTCACTCTTCACTGTTTTCAAAGCTGATACTCTTTGAATCTCTGCTGTGACATTAGGTGTTGACCATGTGGGAGTATAGGCCCACTGTATGCAATTATGAAATGGCGTAGCCCCATACTCCCACCAGGGGAAGGCTGTAATAGTCCTTGAAAAGTGAACTACCGGCCCTGCCTTGGCCAACCGGTAGGGCACTTGTCTAACATGCAGCTGACCCGGGTGCGATTCCCGGCCCAGGTCCTTTGCCGACCCTTCTCTGTCTCTCTCTCCCCACTCGCTTCCTGTCACCACCTTCACTGTCCTGTCATGAATAAAGTCAAAAAGACCAAAAAATATCTTTAAAAAAAGAAAAGAAAAGTGAACTACCATAGTACAACACTACTATGACATAACATAGAGCCTTTAGTAATGCACTACGATGCACAACTTTGTCATTGCCATTCTAGAATAGAATAGAATAGAATAGAATAGAATGTAGAATAGATGTGGTGCAACATACATACTACATGCAATATCAGAACTATAAAGTTGACTCAAAGTGCTCTCAAATACACTCACACACACACATTCATACACCAGCTCTGGAGGCTGCCGTATGGCGCCAATTGTCCGGGGTTCGCGTGAGAAAGTGCACACACACAGACACAGAGGCACGCACGCACGCGCGCGCGCACACACACACACACACAGTAATAATAGTCCTTAAAAAGATACATACTGGATGCGATCGTATAGGCTATAGCCTAATTCCGTAACATCAAGATCTACTCTAGCAGGATGTCTGTGTAGATCTATTTAGCTGAGAGGTTAATTAGATGAGAATAGAGAACAATAAAATAGAATAGAATAGAATAGAATAGAATAGAATAGAATAGAATGGAAAAAGACCACGGTAGATTAAAACAGAATAGGCCTAAATCGAATGCAATGAAATGGAATAGCACAATATGACAAGACAAAAAAGTAAAAACAGAATGCAAGAATAAAGGAATTTATAATGACTTTCAGTGCTGTTATTTATTGTCATAGCGTTACTATTGTAGGCCTAGTGTTACAATGTTATTAGCAATGTAACTAGCCTATAACATTGAATATGTTGTGATTGTTGTTGCTTTTGTTGTTGTTGTTGCTTTGCTGTAAAACTATTCATTGTTAGTAGCAAGCAACAATGTTGTGTCATGATGTGTACAGGAAGGCAGTGTGAGTGTGGACATGACATGCAGGAGACTGGGGGTACTAGTTGTTGTTGCTGTCCAAAGCAAAGCCGATGCGCTGCGAGCTTACAATCATCCAAACAGAGAGGCGTTCTCCGGTTAATCTAAAGTAGTTCCGGGCGCGGAGCAGGCTGCCAGTGCCCGGATGTTGAATGGTGAGAGAAAGGCTGTACGGCAGAGAGAAACTGAAGGAGGGTCGCCCGCCCGCCAGCCAGCCGCCACGGACACACCGGCGAGCAGACCGACACACAGACAAAACTCCCCGCCTGCAAGAAAGGGAACTTTCCCCGCCATATAGAAGAAAGCAAAGGAGGGACACCTACATATTTCTATTTGGACTCATCCCGAGCTGCCAGACAGCCCGCTGACACGGCCAGGGTAAGTGTAGTTCTAACGTTAGCAGCTGAGGGGGGATTGAAGTTGGAGAGAGAGCAGGCCTACGGAATGGAGGGCTGTTTTGGCGGAGGTGGGTCGCACTGAAGGGTTGGGGATTGAGTGTGGATGACAGGCCGAGGGAGTTTAGGAGCAGGGCACACGGGGACACCACAGGTAAACGCTCGCTCGCTATACGGTCTAACAGCGAAGCCCTCTCTGAACTTAAATCCAGCCAGCCAGACAGACAACTATTTTGCTTGTCAGCTAGCGAGTGTTGGGCTCCTAGCTGGCTAGCCTACTGGTGATTTGCAACTCTTACAGACGGATGGCATTTTTCCAGACAACTTAGCACGTTCTTGTGTTTGCGGTTAAAGCTGAATCCTGCTGGCAATAACATGTCAAAGGTAGCTGGCTAGCTACTGTTAGCCTGTAAACCTAGCTCGGGAGCTACATGATCGGCTCGGGTTGATATTTCGACACAACAGAGACGTGTCGATGTGGATTTGCGGTCTTGCTTACAAAGGAAGCTGTTTTTGATAGACTGTGACAATGTTACTGGCATATGCTTAATTATTTTGGCCGAGACCGCAATTAGCTCTTGGTAGTTGTTCGGCGGTGAATCACCTAACATTAGCGAGTATTTTTGCCCAATGCCATGTAAGATTCTGACAGCTTGCTAGCCCGATTCTTTTACACATTTTAGCTCACTCTTTGTGCTAACAGTAAACGCGAAGATATAGCGTCACCTGGCCGTCCGTTTTATCATATTCCGTCAAGAGAGTGAGACGGTAACACTTAGGTGATATAATTTAAATAAAAAAGCAGTGACTATTGTGAGTGACTGTCCTGTTTTGCTGTAGAGGCAAAGGGGGAAGAGCTAGCGTTTGCTGCTCGCGCTAATTAAGTTAGGTCGCGAGCTTTTTTGGAACGTCTGCTTGCCAGCCCCAGCTCTGATTCACGCGCCGTGCTCGTGCGTACCATGCAATTCAATTCGGCGGACAACTACCAGTGTGAAGTTGAGCCGTCATCGGTGTTGGTCGAATAATGTCGCCGTGATAACGGTGTTAATTGTGTGCGTGAGTTATTTTGTCTTGTGTGGAGGTGAGGTGTCTAGTAGTAACAAACGCTAGCTCGGCTCTCACTGCTCAGCTGTGTCGGTCGCTGCTGCAAGAATAGACACAGCAGTCTCGTCTCGTCATCAGCTGGTGGAATGCAGCGGGCCGTCTGTCAAAACTCCGTTTGTAGAGTCGGCGGGATCCTGACCGACGGTGGGAGCCGTGACCCACATGTGAGAGGAGGGTAGGGAAGGGGAGGTCAAATTGGTCTGTCCATGATGGAGGAGAGGATAGAGGAGGTGAACTGGCCCGGGTATCCCCTTTCGGGAGGAGAGGAGGTGAGAATAGGAGAGAGGACTTCAAATAGGTTTCGGCTTGAGAGAGGAGGTGAGGAGAGGATAGCCGAGGTGAACCTGGTGCCCCTCTCTCTGTGGCAGCATGTAGCCGAGCGGGTATGGAGGTGGAGAGGCGTGGTGCCCTGCCCGCTCCCGCCGATTGGCTATTCATGTATTCCAGACATTCCTACCCTATTGGCATTCCTACCCGAACCAGTGCCAACGCCACACACACACACACGCACACGCACACACACACACGCTGTGACGCCCCCCTTTTAGCGGGAATATTGTCTTCTCTTGAGAGGATCCCCAAACAGCAACTTTATCAACTCAATCTGTTATTACACACAGATTACATACAATTGAATTTAATCACAACAATCATGGCTATAGCTCTGCTATAAACTGTTATAACACATCATTGTGGTATTTCATCATTAAAAAAAATCTCTTTTATTGTGGATAATTGTTCACCATTCATAAAAGGGAATTGAAATTCTGCTGCTCACGTGACGGCCGGCTCATGTGCTGCTGGTGCCGTGTGTGTGTGTGTGTGTGTGTGTGTGTGTGTGTGTGTGTGTGTGTGTGTGTGTGTGTGTTGGAATGCAGCCTGGAGGGTGTCCTTGTGGCCTGCTATTCATCAACTTTTCTTAATAACACACAATTATACACGCTGCATAATTGCTATAACTTTGTTATAATTGTAATATAACAAAAATGTGCAACAGATTTTTTTGCACAATAATATAATTAGGGGTGTGTGTTGGAATGCTGGAACTTGCAGTTACAGTCAAGGTGTCCGTCCTTCATCCTGTGTGTGTGCGTGCCTGCCTGCCTGCATGCATGCGTGTGTCTTGGAAGGTGTCTGTCCCTCATCCGTGTGTGTGTGTGTGTGTGTGTGTGTGTGTGTGTGTGTGTGTGTGTGTGTGTGTGTGTGTGTGTGTGTTGGAATGCTGGAACTTGCAGTGATGCTGTAAAGGTGTCCGTCCTTCATCCTGGTGTGTGTGTGTGTGTGTGTGTGTGTGTGTGTGTGTGTGTGTGTGTGTGTGTGTGTGTGTGTGTGTGTGTGTGTGTGTGTGTGTGTGTGTGGAGCATTGCTGAACGGTTTAGCACCATTTGGTGTGTAGTCTGGCGTGAAGATGGCAGATTGAGGACCAATATTGTGATTAGCGGCTGTGGTGTGTGTGTGTGTGTGTGTGTGTGTGAGTTGCTGTGTGAAGATGGCAAGTTGAGGACCAATATTGTGATTAGCGTCTGTGGTGTGAGCGACGGGCGCTAACTGGTGACTGCTGAGTGTGTGTGTGTGTCAGTGTGTGTGTGTCAGTCAGTCACTCCCGACTCGTTGGGCGGGAGGGAAAATAATTGAGGTCTTATTAGCGTGTTCCGGCTTGTCTGGTGTGTGCGTGTGTGAGTGTGTGTGTGAGTGTGTGTGTGTGTGTGTGTGTGTGTGTGTTGCGGCTTGTCTGGTGGCGGCTGCTGAACGACGCGCACAAGCAGAATGCAGCGTGGCTAGGTAGAGAGAGAGAGGAGTAAGAGAAAAAGAGAGAGAACAGGGGATAGAGAGAGGGATGAGAGAGAGGGAGGAGAGGGAGAGAATGCTGCTAGGAGTAAGGGGGGGGGAGGAGGAGAAGTGGAGAGAGAGAATGCAGTGTCGCTAGAAAAGAGAGGCAGAGAGAAAAGTGGGGATGAGAGGGGTAGAGAGAATGCAGTGTGGCTAGGAGTGGACACGGCACAATTACCTGTGTTTACGACCGTGTTGGAGAGGAAATGAGAGGAGGTGGAGGGGAAGAGGAAGGGGAGGAAAAGAGAGAGAGAGAACGGTAGGGATGAGAGAGAGAGAGAGACAGAGAGGGAAGGGTATGGATGAAGGAGAGAGAGATAGAGAGGCATGTGGGGGGTGGAGATGATGTGAGGGAATGAGAGGAGTGGTAATAGTAGGGGCTGTAAGCCGAGAAATCGTTACGCGCTGGATAGAAGCATATAATTCGGTACACGTGTTCCTTGACTGATTTGAAGATATCCTAGAAGGGGTGCCCCTTGAAAAAAAAATGTCTACCATGTCATATACAATATGTCATGTTGGTAACGCATTACATTGTTATTACATGACATTATACTTAGCTGACAATGTTAATATAGTCCTCAGAAGAGATGAAGCAAGGGTAGCCTGCTAGACCAGATTGATAAAACTACAAAATGTACATAGTGTGAAAGTATGGGTGAGTCTGTGCTTACGTTGCTTGACAGCATGTAACATTGTGAACGATTTGAGAAGATTCTTGGTCTGAATTAAAATGAGCATTGCCAACACTAAAACTATGGTGAGAATAGACTGCTGCTAATGCTCGATTTGAATGGGATAGTGTCAGTGCAAGATGCCCTAGGTAGCAGGTTCCCCATCCTCTAATTTCCATAACAGATATACGTATTTTATTTGTATGAGAGAGGGTAAAGGACAGGACCTTTCCATATGTATGAAGAACCCCATAAGATCACCTAATTCTATATTTTTAGAAGTGCATATTGTGAGAGGATTTCAGTGATGTTTAGAATGGGATTAGAGATTAGTGAATATAGGGGTAGATGTAGGGGAGAGTATGGGTTGAGTTGAAATTAAATGGGAATGATTTGTTAGTGTATGTTGAGTAAGAAGACAGAGATAAAAAAAAATGTTTATTTGCAGACAAGTCCTCACCTAGTACTTGTGTCAAAAGTTGTATTAGTTAGCTCAGTAATCATTGAGTACTTAAACTGCTATCAAAACTGACAGCTGATGGACAACATGTACTGTAGGTCTTTTGCCACCCTTACCCATAGGAGAAATATCTATATAGAACAACACTTCTCATATGAAAGTAAATCATTACCTGGACTCATTTTCTTGATATGCAAGGCACATAAATAGACTGGGCGGAAGAATAGTCGATCATACCCCGCCCCCCCCCAAACAAAATGCCACACGACTTTTTTTAACCTTCAAGATTTTGAGTGGTAACAGTAACATAACTCATTCCCACTACACCGTTTTGCATAATATTGTACATGTCCTCAGAATGCTCTACATCAGTGGTTCTCAAACCTTTTGTGTGAAGTACCCCCTGAGAAAATATTGAGCTCTCCGAGTACCACCTTGACAACCAACATTAGAATATCGCAGTAAAGGCCTTCCATATTCACTTTTGCCAGTCAGTACAGGAGAGGTTCATAATGGTATTCCAAGTACCACCAGAGATGTCTCAAGTACCACCAGTGGTACGCGTACCACAGTTTGAGCACCACCGCTCTACATGTTTCAGTTCTATAGTTGTACTGTACAGTACAGTGCAGTGCAGTGGAGTGCAGTACAGTACAGTAGCATACAGAATGGTGCAGTATAATAAAGCACAGTAGAGTACAGTACAGTAGCATACAGTACGGTGCAGTACAGTAAAGTAAAGTACAGTACAGTACAGTAGCATAAAGTACGGTGGAGTCTAGTTAAGTACAGTACAGTAGCATACAGTACGGTGCAGTCTAGTACAGTACAGTACAATACAGTACAGTACAGTAGCATACAGTACGGTGCAGTACAGTAAAGTAAAGTACAGTACAGTAGCATAAAGTACGGTGGAGTCTAGTTAAGTACAGTACAGTAGCATACAGTACGGTGCAGTCTAGTACAGTACAGTACAGTACAGTACAGTACAGTAGCATACTGCACGGTGCAGTAGAGTACAGTACGGTATATCACATTACAGTACAGTACAGTATAGTAGAGTACAGTACAGTACAGTGCAATACAGTAGAGTACAGTATAGTCTTATAGACGTTAGCCCTCCAAAGCCAATAGGATTTCCACATGCTGTTGTTTTAAGTTTTTGAAAGACTATTTTAGTAGCCTATGTGAGAGAGGGAAGGCAGGCAGACATGTTTTAAACAAAGGACCACACCCACAAATAAAAAAATAACGAGCAAACAATAAATTAAGTGGTTAGGTAGCCAACATGTCATCTAGATTAAAGCCAAAAGTAGATGGAAAAACAGACATGTTACCATTTTGCTCTTTTAAAACAAAGTATCTGTCAATATACTGTATGTATGGTGTATTGCATATTGATTATTCATAATTTCCTAAGCATAAATGCCCTTATCACTCCATTGTACACTTAGGACTGCAATATACATATCTGAACATTAATCAGCATACATTTGTCATTTGACAGCTGTCACTGACACTTGATATGTACATAGCCTATATTATTGACTTGATTGATATGAATATATTTCAGTTGGACTCCTAGGGTTAAATCATTGAGGGGGTCCTAAGGAAGTAGTAGTAGTTTGTGTGTGTGCGCGCATGTGTAAGTGGGATTAAAATTGTTGTTTGCCATCTTTATCTGAAGAGCAGACTGAGTGTCTGAACCTGCTAATGCTAGCATGCTAACATTGGGACAGTTATGTGTGGCCCAGTTTCAAGGGTTTTTATCTCTTCTCCCCTAAATTTTCTAACCACAATTTTCTTTTTTGGATGTTATAGATATGACCCAACTGCAAATTTGTAAAACTCTTAATGAATGTTGGTTCAATACCTAAATACCCAGAAATGAGCTCTCAATTGTAGAGTGATCTCATTCTGACATGGTTTTTTATGATTTTCCTGTTTTTGAATCTAAATAAGACATATATAACATTGTTTTTATGGTAAGTTTTGCACATATTTTCAAAGTTCAGTTTGTATACATCACACACAAATAGGTGGATTGGCCCATAACACCATTATGTCCAGGCAGTACAGCATTTTACTACTTTTGGCTGGTTTTGGGCAGCCATCTTGGATTTACCCCATAAAAATGACCTTAATGACATTGAAATTTGGGGCACCCCTTCTGAAATGATGGAGAACACCCTAAGGAAGGTCTACACCGATTTTGGTGCTTCTATCCAGCGCGTAACGATTAGGCCCTTTTTGGACGCTAAGAAACCCAGCTATAATGGGAGAAGAGAAGATTGGAAGAGGAGAGGAGTGGTAATGGGAGAAGGGGAGGGGAGAAGAGAGAGGGGGGAGAGGAGGAGAGGAGAGGCAATGGGAGAGGAGGAGGAGAGAAGAAAAGAGAGAGGGGATAGGAGAAGAGATGAGAGGAGAGGAGTGGAGTGGTAATGGTAGGGGAGAGGAAAGGAGAGGAGAGGAGAGGAGAGAAGGAGACGAGTAGAGGGAGGGGAGAGGAGATTGTAGGAGGAGAAGAAGGTGAGGCGAGGAGTAGAGGAAATGGAGAATGAAGGGAGTAGGGGTGAGGAGATGGGAGGAGGAGGAGGAGGAGGAAGAGAAGTAGGAGAGTAGAGGAGGAGAAGAGGTAAGGGGGTGTAGAGGAGGGTTGCCACCTCAGTGTTGTGATGTGGGGAGAGGAGATGGTGGAATACCTGGAAAGAATGCAGTGCTGGCATGCCAGGCATGTTGTGTGTGACTGTGTCTGTGTGTGTGTGTGTTTCAGGCATGTAATGTCACATTCAGGAATGCCATATACTGTGTGTGTGTGTGTGTGTGTGTGTGTGTGTGTGTGTGTGTGTGTGTGTGTGTGTGTGTGTGTGTGTGTGTGTGTGTGTGTGTGTGTGTGTGTTTCTGAATGAAAGGCTCACAGCAGTCTTGTCTCTTCTGGGCCTAAACTTTGTCATAGATGATAGTCTGTCTCTCTGAGATGATCTTTCTGTCTGTCTCTCTCATAGATTAGCTTTCTGCTAGTCTGTCTCTGAGATGAGCTTTCTGTCTGTCTATCTCTGTTTGGCTGCCTGTGTGTGTCTGTCTGTCTCTCCCTGAGTTGAGCAGTCTGTCTGTCTGTCTGTCTGTCTGTCTGTCTGTCTTTCTGTCTGTCTGTCTGTCTGTCTTTCTCTGAAATGATCTGCCCGTCTTGGCTAGTTGTCGGCTAGTTGAGCTGGCTTGGCCCAGGACGTTAAGATTGTGGGCCACATGCATGTCTCAAAGTGTCTGTGTGTGTCACTTAGAATTGAGGATCTTTGGCTTTGTATGTTTTGTGTGTGTGTGTGTGTGTGTGTGTGTGTGTGTGTGTGTGTGTGTGTGTGTGTGTGTGTGTGTGTGTGTGCGCGCGTGCGTGTGTGTGTGTGCATGCGTGTGTGTGAGAGTGTGTCTGTGAGACACGTGGACACACTCTTTGTCCTCGCCTTGTCAGGGTCACGCAGAAGTGAAAATGTAGCCGCCACACCACACTGTAGTCTCCTCTCAACGCCACGCCGCTCCACTCCACAATGCCATGGCGACAGGATGGTTGCTGTGGCGACACAAATGACACATTTCACAACCTGCACAGGAAGCTCAGAAAGTGAAGCTGCAACGCTGACATCATACGAAGAGACAAGGGGACTGTCCCCAGCCATCACGTAGCCTGCACTGTGTGTGTGTGTGTGTGTGTGTGTGTGTGTGTGTGTGTGTGTGTGTGTGTGTGTGTGTGTGTGTGTGTGTGTGTGTGTGTGTGTGTGTGTGTGTGTGAATATGTGTGTATGAATATGTGTGTATGAATGACGAGTGAGTGTGTTTGTGTGTGTGTGTGTTACTGTGTGTGTGTGTGAATGTGTGTGTGTGACTGTGTGTGTGTTTGTGTGTGTGTGTGTTACTGTGTGTGTTTGTGTATGAATGACGTGTGTGTGATGTTAGTCAGGGTGTTTCTCCACGCAACTGCGCAAGATGAGTGTTGAGAAACTCCTCTTGTTATGTCTCGCACTGCTGTGTGTATGTCTGTGTCTGTGTGTGTGTTTGCGTGTGAGTTCATTCATGTTATGTGTAGTGAAGCAAACGATTAATCGACTTTAATCGATTATTGTGTTAATCGATTAAAAAACATTAATCGCAATTAATCGAAATTTCAGCTGACAAGAGACCCAGGTGAAATGGGCATGTGAATAGTGTGCGTGAAGAGGGGTGTGAATAGTGGGAATATTTAAATCACCTTTGGATTAAAGAATTGAAATAGAATTAATTTAAATCTGGTATTTTTTATACATTAATTAATAAAAAAAATTAGATTTAGTAGTTTTTTTTTCAAGAAACATTGAGATTATGGGGGGAAAACGCTGCTTATCAATTAATCGTAAGTCGATTGATAAGGCTATCAACTAATGATTAATGAATTAATCGATAATTTGCATCCCTAGTTATGTGTAATGGTAATGTGAAAGTACCTGCAGAAAGTGTGTGTGTGTGTATGTGTGTGTTTTTGTCTGAGGCCAGTTGTGTGTGTGTGTGTGTGTGTGTGTGTGTGTGTGTGTGTGTGTGTGTGTGTGTGTGTGTGTGTGTGTGTGTGTGTTTTGTCTGTGTGCGTGTGTGTGTGTGTGTGCATGATGCCCCCTGGTGGAGCAAGGTATTATTGGGCGTCGCTGACCGTGGCAACTCTACTAATGACTCACTCCTCGTGTGTGTGTGTGTGTGTGTGTGTGTGTGTGTCTGTCTGTCTGTCTGTCTGTCTGTCTGTCTGTCTGTCTGTCTGTCTGTCTGTCTGTCTGTCTGTCTGTCTATCTGTCTGGGTGCGTCAAGACAATCACTCCTGTAGCTGACATTCTGTCATGCTCTTCTCCCACACACACACACACACACACTCTCTCTCTCTCTCTCTCTCTCTCTCTCTCTCTCTCTCTCTCTCTCTCTCTCTCTCTCTCATACACACTCTACACACAGACACAGGCATAGGTTTTGTCACCGCAACCATAAGCACAGGCACACACAAACAAACACACACGCACAGCCATGTAGCCAAGCCAGGGCACTGCAGTGTGTAGTAACAATTTGATGCAGTTAGAATCGCCGGCAATCGGACTCACTGTCGAATCTCCTCTACGACATTGTAATGACGTTACAGCTAGTGTTAAGCAGCCGATTAGTTAGAAAGTCAAGGGAAACGAGGAATCACTGCACACTGGTGGACTTAATTTTATTTTTTAAAGATATTTTTGTGGTCTTTTTGACTTTATTTATGATTGGACAGTGAAGGTGGTGACAGGAAGCAAGTGGGTAGAGAGAGACGGGGAAGGGCAGGCAAAGGACCCGGGCTGGGAATCGAACCCGGGTCAGCGGCATGGTAGACGAATGCCCTACTGGTTGGTGGACTTAATCTTGCTGCATTTTTATTTCAGTGGACAAAGCATTTCGCTTGTACTTCGTCTGGTTCACTTTGACATTCGCATACCTCCCACGGGTGAAATAGCTGATTATCGGGTCACATGACCTCACCAAGACCCGTGACAGATTACAATAAAAATTTCAAACACAAATTCTCATATTATAACATCATTCATTAGTTAGTGAGTCAGTTTGACCCGACACATCTCCCTTCAACAGAGGAGGCCAAAGTAAAAGCAGAAGTCAATTTACGGGGGAAGTACAGCATCAGCACATTATATTACCGTATTGGCCCGAATATAAGACGTGGTTTTTGTTCTAAAAATAGTACTCTAAAAAGGGGGGTCGTCTTATTTCCGCGCGCTAGAGAAAAAAGTAAAAAAAAAAATAATAATAATAATTTTTTTTTTTTTTTTTTTAAACTTAACCTGAATTCGGCCATTAGCCTATGCTTCACAACAATGCCACAAAACTCAATAATGGATGGGTTAAGAGATTGTTTTGTCCATATCAAATTTGCAGATGCTTGTTTCGTTATGACAGTTGCACCGCACGTCTATCAATGTCAACGCGATGCGGACGACAGTGCAAGGGGAAAAACACAAGTCAATCGCGGCTTGTTGCTCTGCTTTTATTTGTGTTTGGTTTTACAGTCTCATCAGGAAAGCTTTGGTCGTTCTCTCTGGTCAGCCGATAACGCCACTAGAACTAAAGAAATGAAGGGTGATTTGACGAACAACCTGTAGGCTAAGTTTTGGATGCTGTCATAAGCCAATCAATGGTCATCTGTGTGTGCGCGACAAAGCGACGATAGGCCTATGCCTCGCAACGATGCAACAACACAGAATAATGGTTAGGGCAAGAGATTGTCTTGTTCATATAAAATCACTAGGAGTTTTACCCTTGGTACGAAATGAATATCAATCGGACTTTAAATGTTAACGTGGTCCTGATAGGCAGCGCATGGGTTTCAAGTGCAATGCGTCAATCTGCCTTTGGTCACGTTCGGTTTCTAGTCCAACGGAAAACTTTGGATGCATGAAATGAACGGATTGGCGAGACGGCTGCTGGTTAGATATTGCTGTCAACGAAGCATTTCGCAAAATCTGTGCATTGCACAATAGATTGCCTATCTCTACTGGACTGGTTGCCTGGCTGGCGCAGACTCTGAATGTAGGCTATGTTGCGTCGCACTTTAAACAGGCGGGCCCAGACGGCTGTAGCCTATTGGCGCTTGACAGGTGAAGTGAGTAAAGAAAGGAAAAGGATATGAGTAGCCATCTGTGGTCTTATATCATGGAAATTCCATGAAAATTATATTGTCAAATTTGTTCTTTGTAAAAAGCCTCAGATTTTCCAACAAATTAAAAACTGCATTTTGAGAAAAGTTTCAAATGTGAAACAAAATTAAGTCTTCAAAAAACTTTTTTCCCCAAAACATGAGCCTGAAAATGGGGGGTCGTCTTATAATCAGGATCGTCTTATATTCGGGCTAATACGGTACATGATATTACATCATAGTAACACCAGTTATTCCATTGTACCTGATGAGGTGGCTAGAGGTTGTTGTTACTGAAAAAACCCAAGAAGAACCAGCGCAAAATCAGGTGCATCGCTCTATAGCGACTGTAGACCAGTTACTCAGTGACGTTTGTGTTGGAAGGAAACAATGGCAGGTTTTGTTTTTACTTCCACTTTTCCTTTGTCTGTAAACACATACAACAGTTCAGTGTACCCTCAGATACTGTATTGTACACCAATGTGTTTTACCTGGTGTGTCGGGACTGGAGTCAGGACCCAAAAGTGGGTCACAGAGGGGTCCTGGGCTGGTCGCGGAGCTGTAGAGTAAAAATATATTCATTGCCCCTTTTATTGCCAGTCCCAAAACTCAGAAGATGCAGTAATGCATAAATGACTGTCATGTTGGAAGAGAGGGTGAAACATAGTTACCGCTTTCCACTAGTAGACAGACATTGTATGTCCGCATAAAATAACTTACAGCCCTAATATGCAATACTGGACATGCACAACATTTACACCTCTATTCCCTCTCATGATGACACACACAACCCTCACACACTGCCACCTGCCTTATACATGCCAAAGTGTGTATGTGTGTGTGTGTGTGTGTGTGTGTGTGTGTGTGTGTGTGTGTGTGTGTGTGTGTGTGTGTGTGTTGACTAATCAGTATGACATTGCCCTGCAGTCTTCCACAGGTTAGCTGGAGTGTTTCTCTTAACCCACATTCTCCCTAAAACACACACACACACACACACACACACACACACACACACACACACACACACACACACACACACACACACACACACACACACACACACACAGGCCGTCTGTTCAAACTGAGCAGATTTTGTAGGATTTTACTCCAATTTTAAGTCCCTAGTGCCCTTACTTTACTATCCACACACATACGCACAAGCGCGCGCGCACACACACACACACACACACACACACACACACACACACACACACACACACACACACACACACACACACACACACACACACAGAGACACACACACACGGCAATATAAATCCTGTAGTGACGGGGGCAGGGAACTCCCTGACCTTTCGACAGCCACCAATATGGTGATGACCACCTCACATGGCCAAGAAGCAATGGGACAGTGTGTGTGTGTGTGTGTGTGTGTGTGTGTGCGTGTGTGCGTGTGCGTGTGCGTGTGTGTGTGTGTGTGTGTGTGTGTGTGTGTGTGTGTGTGTGTGTGTGTGTGTGTGTGTGTGTGTGTGTAGCACTTTTAAGCTCTCTGAGCCATGTGATGGGTCAGTTAGAGGATTCGAAGCGTCCTCCCTTTCTCTCTCTCTATCTCTCTCTCCCCCGCACTCTCCTACCCTCTTTTTCATCCTCGCTCTTTCCCTCTTTTCTCCCTCTCCTTCTTTTTTTCAGCCCACGATCCCTCCCTCTCATCCGTTCTTTCACACTCTTTCTCTCCTTTCTCTTTCTCTCTCTCTCTCTGTTTCTATTTATCTCCTCTCTCCCTCTCTCTCTCTCTTCCCTGTGCTCTCCTACCCTCTTTTTCTCGCTCTATCCCCCTGTCCTTCACTTTCTTTTCTCTCACTGTCAATTCCTCTCTTTCACCCTATTCTCATTCTATCACTTTCTCATCCTCTCATCTATCTCTTTCCTTCTTTTCTCCCTCTTTCTATTTTCCACCCACAATCTCTCCTTCTCATTTGCTATCTTTTACACTCTTTCTCTCCTTTTTTCTCTCTCTCTCTCTCTCTCTCTCTCTCTCTCTCTCTCTCTCTCTCTCTCTCTCTCTCTCTCTCTCTCTCTCTCTCTCTCTCTCTCTCTCTCTCTTTCTCCCACTTTATCTTACCTCTTACCCCTCCTCCCCACACTCTCTAACCCTCCATCCATCCATCTATATCTCTCTGTCTCTCTCGCTCTCTCTCTCTCTCCCTCTCTCTCCTCTGCACAGGCCAGATTGGTGAGAGTCATCCCAGAGATGGAGATATAGAGGGCTAAGCCTCTCCCCAGCTGTGCCCTGCTCTGCTCTGTAGCTCTACAGCTGTGGAGTGTAATGTAGTACAGTGCTGTGGTGTACTGTGTAATGTAGTACAGTGCAGTGTAATGTAGTGTAGGGATGCATGATGGGTAGTGGAATGCAGTGCAGTGGAATGCAGTGCAGTGCTAAGCAAAGTATTGTACAGTAGTGTAGTGCCGTGTAGCATCGTGTTGTGATGTACTGTGCAGTGCAGCACAGTGCTAAGCAGTACAATATAGTGCATTGTTATTACTGTGTAGTAGTGTAGTGCTGTTATGTACAGTGTAATGCAGTGTTTGTGTGGTGTCCAGCTGTGTGTTGTAGCTCTCCACTAGTGTAGTGCTGCAATGGTGTGCTGTGTAGTGTCGTGTAATGTAATGTGTAAAGTGTAGTGCAGTGAAATGCTGTGCTTGGTAGTGTAGTGTTGTGTAGTGTAATGGTGCATGCTGGATAGTGTAATGTAGTGCAGTGTAGTGTAGTGTAGTGTATTTATGTGTGCAGTGTAGTGTATTGTCCTGCTGCAGTGTATTGTAGTGTAGTGTTGTGCAGTGTACAGTTGAGGACTATATCCTAATCCAAATTCAACTTATTGAATAGCTAAGCTATTTGCAATGGGAAAAACCCTAGTAGGACATGTGCCAACCTAGTGAACAACTAATCAAAGAGCCTGGTGTCAGTTTTGGTTCATAAATGGCACCCTGATTGACTATTAATGATGATCAGGGGGCTAATAATTTTGGCCTTGTCATTTTTCCCGTTTTTTGTTTGAGGACATTGTAACAATTTGGAAAAATCCAAATTCATCTTATTGGACACTGTCTCCATGGTATATTTGTTTCCAGAAAAATGAGAAAAGGTCGTACCATGCATAGGTTTCTTTATTACACAGACGCGTTTCGGCGCTCTGCCTTCCTCAGTGTGCCTTCCTCGCACACTGAGGAAGGCAGAGCGCCGAAACGCGTCTGTGTAATAAAGAAGCCTATGCATGGTGCGACCTTTTTTCATTTTTCAGTATTACAATATTTTGGTCAGCACCCTTAAAAGGAGGAGAAAAACTGTTGGGTGACGCCTGCTCCAACCCTTATGATATTTGTTTCCAGAATAACATATATTTATTAATAATGGTCATTGTAAAGGAGTGATCAAGAGGTGGGCTAATAATATCGTGCTCAACTGTAGTTCTCTTGCTGTACCGGGCTCTGTCACGCTGTGTTGGTGTATGGAGGTTACGTGTGATGGGTGATGGGAGACAAAGGGAGGGAAAGAGGAGGGCTTGGAAGGAAGAAGGATACAGAATGAACAGATGAAGAGAGGGAGAAGTGAAGATGTACGGAGGGAGGGACAGAGAAGTAAGAAGACGTAAAGAGACAGTGAAAGATGAAGAGATGTGTAGAGAGAGGTGTGATGAAAGATGAAAGATGTAGAGAGGTAAAGATCAAGAGAGAGAGAGAGAGAGAGAGGTAGAGGAAGATATCAGGATGGAGAGATGAAGAGAGGAGATGGAAATTAGGGAGAGCAGGTATGGGTGGATGGAAGGAGAAAGAGAGCGAG